>NC_047020.1:45905159-46205159 GCF_902652985.1 Pecten maximus
AGTTTCTATTTTTGGACTAGAAGTCCCACAAACCTCCATATCCTGGGGGATGTGCAATGCCTTAACAGCATGTTTGCCTGACCTTTTGAACAGCCATCCTTGTTGATACAGGAGTTAACAAAGATGCTGAATAATCAGGTGCTTCCCCATGAAGCAATTTGTATATCAATACACTTGTGTGATAGTGTTCATTCTTAGATTTTTCTCTTCCTATGTAAGTCTTTATTTGTGATGTAAGTCTATATCTGATGTAAGTCTATATCTGTGATGTAAGTCTATATCTGTGATGTAAGTCTATATATGTGATGTAAGTCTATATCTATGATGTAAGTCTATATATCTGATGTAAGTCTATATTATCTATGATGTAAGTCTATATCTGATGTAAGTCTATATCTGTGATGTAAGTCTATATCTGATGTAAGTCTATATATCTGATGTTAGTCTATACCTGATGTAAGTCTATATATGTGATGTAAGTATATATCTGATGTAAGTCTATATCTGTGATGTAAGTCTATATATCTGATGCATGTCTATATCTGTGATGTAAGTATATATCTGATGTAAGTATATCTGTGATGTAAGTCTATATATCTGATGAAAGTCTATATCTGTGATGTAAGTCTATATCTGATGTAAGTCTATATCTGTGATGTAAGTATATCTGTGATGTAAGTATATCTGTGATGTAAGTCTATATATCTGATGAAAGTCTATATCCATGATGTAAGTCTATATATCTGATGAAAGTATATATCTGATGTAAGTCTATATCTATGATGTAAGTCTATATTTGTGATGTAAGTTTATATCTGTGATGTAAGTTTATATCTGTGATGTGTGTCTATATATGTGATGTAAGTCTATATCTGTGATGTAAGTCTATATATGTGATGTTAGTCTATATCTGTGATGTAAGTCTATATTTGTGATATAAGTCTATATATGTGATTTTAGTCTATATCTGTGATATAAGCCTATATCTGTGATGTTAGTCTATATATGTGATGTAAGTCTATATCTGTGATGTAAGTCTATATCTGTGATGTAAGTCTATATCTGTGATGTTAGTCTATATTTGTGATATAAGTCTATATCTGTGATGTTAGTCTATATCTGTGATATAAGTCTATATATGTGATGTAAGTCTATATATGTGATGTAAGTCTAGTAGTCTACATCATTGATGAAAGTCTATATCTATGATTATCTTGGTGGCTATCCCAACATAATAATAATAGTGCTGTGATACATTGATGTTGTTGTATTTTCATCTGTTTTAATTCACTTTGTTGAAATAGAAACTCTTCCAAGTTGATGTCACCCGGTTGTATATATATCCAATGTAGAATTCCTGTATGTTATATCTTACTTTCACTTTGAGCACAGTATATATGTATGTAGATATACTGTAGATATACTGTAGGTATACCTAGGATTTAATGATTTATTTACTTTTCCAGGTGAAGCCTGATTGCTGGTTATAACTTGACCTACTAGATGAATCCCTGACAGCTGATAAGAATCCCCGGCTGTACATGTCTAAGACAGGCCAACACACATAGGTAAATATCAGTCAAGTTTTATAGGATTTCTGTACCACTGTACACTGTTTTTGAAATATGTGGTTCCACAAAATATTGTGCATATACGTGTATTAATATTAAAATATTGTATTTGGCATAATCACCAAAAATGAAACCATTGAGCCTATGTGAGCTGCCCGGTGTTCATACACAATTGTCAAGTTTTTATAATACCCATAGAATAATTGTCATGGGTAAAAATATCAATAAACTGGAAATTTATTAATTATATTCAAAGATATTTAGTTATTAGTCCTTACTACAGATGCAGAACTTTTTATTTATAATCTGTGTGCATCTTTATGTAAAGAGTACATGAAAGGTTTAATGTGGCATGTTCTTTTCCCATGCTGAGAAATCAATACATGTACTACAATACCACAAAAATAATCTGTATGGATTTCAGCTGAAAACGCCATGTCATCTCGAGGTGACCTTGTTTACCAGTTTGTGAACTGTCGTCTGTTACGTAATCACCAGCTGGTTGAGGACGATCTCTGGGTTAGGGCTGGAAAAATCATCAACCCTGAAAAACTATTTTTTGAGGAGAAAGTTGCAGCTGATGAACAGATAGATTGTGGTGGAATGATTATCTCCCCTGGATTTATAGACGTACAGATCAATGGTAAGAGTTGGTGTGATTATCTCCCCTGGATTTATAGACGTACAGATCAATGGTAAGAGTGCGATTATCTCCCCTGGATTTATAGACGTACAGATCAATGGTAAGAGTTGGTGTGATTATCTCCCCTGTATTTATAGACGTACAGATCAATGGTAAGAGTTGGTCGATTATCTCCCCTGGATTTATAGACATACAGATCAATGGTAAGAGTTGGAGGGATTATCTCCCCTGGATTTATAGACGTACAGATCAATGGTAAGAGTGCGATTATCTCCCCTGGATTTAGAGATGTACAGATCAATGGTAAGAGTGCGATTATCTCCCCTGGATTTAAAGACGTACAGATCAATGGTAAGAGTTGGTGTGATTTTCTCCCCTAGATTTATAGACGTACAGATTAATGGTAAGAGTTGGTCGATTATCTCCCCTGGATTTATAGACGTACAGATCAATGGTAAGAGTTGGTGCGATTATCTCCCCTGGATTTATAGACGTACAGATCAATGGTAATAGTTGGTGTGATTGTCTCCCCTGGATTTATAGACGTACAGATCAATGGTAAGAGTTGGTGTGATTATCTTCCCTGGATTTATAGACGTACAGATCAATGGTAAGAGTGCGATTATCTCCCCTGTATTTATGGACGTACAGATCAATGTTAAAAGTTGGTGTGATTATCTCCCCTGGATTTATAGAGGTACAGATCAATGGTAAGAGTTGGTGGGATTATCTCCCCTGGATTTATAGACGTACAGATCAATGGTAAGAGTTGGTGTGATTATCTCCCCTGGATTTATAGACGTACAGATCAATGGTAAGAGATGGTCGATTATCTCCCCTGGATTTATAGACGTACAGATCAATGGTAAGAGTTGGTCGATTATCTCCCCTGGATTTATAGACGTACAGATCAATGGTAAGAGTTGGTGTGATTATCTCCCCTGGATTTATAGACGTACAGATCAATGGTAAGAGTTGGTGTGATTATCTCCCCTGGATTAATAGACGTACAGATCTCCCCTGGATTTATAGACGTACAGATCAATAGTAAGAGTTGGTGGGATTATCTCCCCTGGATTTATAGACGTACAGATCAGTGGTAAGAGTTGGTCGATTATCTCCCCTGGATTTATAGACGTACAGATCAATGGTAAGAGTTGGTCGATTATCTCCCCTGTATTTATAGATGTACAGATTAATGGTAAGAGTTGGTCGATTATCTCCCCTGAATTTATAGACGTACAGATCAATGGTAAGAGTTGGTGTGATTATCTCCCCTGTATTTATAGACGTACAGATCAATTGTAAGAGTTGGTGTGATTATCTCCCCTGGATTTATAGACGTACAGATCAATGGTAAGAGTTGGTGTGATTATCTCCCCTGTATTTATAGACGTACAGATCAATTGTAAGAGTTGGTGTGATTATCTCCCCTGGATTTATAGACGTACAGATCAATTGTAAGAGTTGGTGGTATTATCTCCCCTGGATTTATAGACGTACAGATCAATGGTAAGAGTTGGTGTGATTATCTCCCCTGGATTTATAGACGTACAGATCAATTGTAAGAGTTGGTGTGATTATCTCCCCTGGATTTATAGACGTACAGATCAGTGGTAAAAGTTGGTCGATTATCTCCCCTGGATTTATAGACGTACAGATCAATGGTAATTCCTTTCTGTGTGCATTGAATGCCAAACAAAAAAACAAACTAACTTGGAGTGAAGTACAGTGTATAATACATTATTTACAGGGAAAACCTGAATTATCATTGTACATTATAACCTGACTGTCTTTACTGAATTACAGGAGCATTTGGTGTGGACTTCTCTGCGGATGTGACTGATATTGAGAAGGGAGTCGGAAAGGTAGCCAAAGGTTTACTGGAGCATGGGGTTACTTCCTTCTGTCCGACACTGGTCACCTGCTCGAGACAAACATATTCTGAGGTCAGAGTCACAAATGTATTATCAGGTCATAGCCACAAATGTATTCTCAGGTCAGAGCCAAGAATATAATCTCAGGTCAAAGCCACGGTTGGTTTTCAGAAGCATACAATTACAGTGTCTATGAATTTTCCACATTTTAAACTTATATATAACCATGTTCCACCAGTAGGATTCCGGTCAAACTTTCCTGAAATGATCCTGAGATGGTCATAACCAATTAACAAGTGTTGTTATTTTTCGAGTCGCTCCAAAATCCAAGACTGCCATCATGACCACCATCTTCAGAACAATATTTTGAACTTCTTCTCCATTTCCACCTGTTGCATTTAGCTTGAAATTTACTGAAAGGATCCAGAGATGGTTCTGACCATTCTTGTTTTTTTGTTACTCACTTATCCAAGATGTCCAACATACAGTATTGCACAATCCAAATTGTTGTAAGTATCACTATAGTGCCACTGGGTCTGTTTAAGTCAGATGATCGTTAAGGCCCGTGAGCCTATTGTTTGATACAGGTGCCTTTAAAACTATTAAAGATATAGAAATGTTAGATTGATGTTACATGTAACAAAGTAATATAGAAAGTTAATGATACCAAGTCGGATTATATCAGACATGTTTTGTGCCAACATAATGATTTGCCTAACATTAAATCAGACATATATCTGTGGGTGTCACACTCGAGGATTAGATAAACATATTTCTGTGGGTGTCACACTCGAGGATTAGATAAACATATTTCTGTGGCTGTCACACTCGAGGATTAGATAAACATATTTCTGTGGGTGTCACACTCGAGGATTAGATAAACATATTTCTGTGGCTGTCACACTCGAGGATTAGATAAACATATTTCTGTGGGTGTCACACTCGAGGATTAGATAAACATATTTCTGTGGCTGTCACACTCGAGGATTAGATAAACATATTTCTGTGGGTGTCACACTCGAGGATTAGATAAACATATTACTGTGGGTGTCACACTCGAGGATTAGATAAACATATTTCTGTGGGTGTCACACTCAAGGATTAGATAAACATATTTCTGTGGGTGTCACACTCGAGGATTAGATAAACATATTTCTGTGACTGTCACACTCGAGGATTAGATAAACATATTTCTGTGGGTGTCACACTCGAGGATTAGATAAACATATTTCTGTGGCTGTCACACTCGAGGATTAGATAAACATATTTCTGTGGCTGTCACACTCGAGGATTAGATAAACATATTTCTGTGGCTGTCACACTCGAGGATTAGATAAACATATTTCTGTGGGTGTCACACTCGAGGATTAGATAAACATATTTCTGTGGCTGTCACACTCGAGGATTAGATAAACATATTTCTGTGGGTGTCACACTCGATGATTAGATAAACATATTTCTGTGGGTGTCACACTCGAGGATTAGATAAACATTTTTCTGTGGGTGTCACACTTGAGGATAAGATAAACACATTTCTTTTTACTGATGATTCTGTTTCTGGTTTTCAATTATGATGCCTTTACTATTTCAGATATTACCAGGAATTAAGAAAAGCAATGGTGGAAGAAGCGGTGCTGGAGTTTTAGGTAGATATACAGCATCATCTGGTGTATAGCGATAGTATTTTAATGTCATCCAGGTCATGTGATGTCACCCAGATCATGTGATGTCACCCAGGTCATGTGATGTCACCCAGGTCATGTGATGTCACCCAGGTCATGTGATGTCACACAGGTCATGTGATGTCACCCAGGTCATGTGATGACACACAGGTCATGTGATGTCACACAGGTCATGTGATGTCATCCAGGTCATGTGATGCCACCCAGGTCATGTGATGTCATCTGGGTCATGTGATGCCATGTTTGGTAATTCTGTAATATGGATGAAAGAATTTTTGAGAAAGTTTCTGAAATAAATGATGATGTTACCAACCTAACCATTGATTCTAAATCATTATAGGGTTACATCTTGAGGGGCCATTTATCAACAAGGAGAAGAAAGGCGCTCATAATGAATCATTCATCCGAGAATTCACCAATGGATTTTCTGATGTGCTGGAGATGTATGGTACCCTGGATAACACAGTTATCGTCACTCTGGCTCCCGAGCATGAAAGGTCAGAAGAGGTCATCAAGGAACTCGTCCACAGAGGAATCGTTGTGTCTGTTGGTACTGTTACGTTTATTAAGAAATTGTTACCCCACACTTACCCCACAATTACTTTTCAATTACCCCACAATTACTCCACAAATATCCCACAATTACCCCACAATTACCCCCACAATTACCCCACAATTACCCCACAATTACCCACAATTACCCCCCACAATTACCCCCCCACAATTACCCCCCACAATTACCCCACAATTACCCCCACAATTAACCCCCACAATTACCCCCACAATTACCCCCACAATTACCCCCCACAATTACCCCACAATTACCCCCACAATTACCCCACAATTACCCCACAATTACCCCCCACAATTACCCCCTTAATTACCCCAAAATTACCCCACAATTACCCCCCACAATTACCCCACAATTACCCCACACAATTACCCCACAATTACCCCACAATTACCCACAATTACCCACAATTACCCCCACAATTAACCCCCACAATAACCCCACAATTACCCACACTTACCCCACAATTAAACCCCCCAATTAACCCCCACAATTACCCCACAATTACCCACACTTACCCACAATTAACCCCCACAATTACCCCACAATTCCCCCCACAATTCCCCCCCACAATTACCCCACAATTAACCCCACAATTAACCCCCACAATTACCCACAATTACCCACACTTACCCCACAATTAACCCCCACAATTAACCCCCACAATTACCCCACAATTCCCCCCACAATTAACCCCCACAATTACCCACAATTACCCTACAATCACCCAACAATTACCCCTCAATTACCCCACTATTACCCACAATTACCCCCACACAATTACGCTACAATTACCCCCCACAATTACCCCACAATTACCCTACAATTACCCTACAATTACCCCTCACAATTACTCCCACAATTACCCCCACAATTTCCCCCACAATTACCCCCACAAATACCCCACAATTACCCACAATTACCCCCACAACTACCCCACAAAGATTCAAATTCGTACCATTGCATCGTAACGTACTACGTCGCTTGCATTATGACATCACCAAAGACAGAATCTTTTATTTGTGTGCATTTCATATGAAATCTATGAAACTAATCCTACATTGAATCTCCCCAAACCCCCAGTCTATCATAGGGCTCATTAAACCCCCAGTCTATCATAGGGCTCATTAAACCCCCAGTCTATCATAGGGCTCATTAAACCCCCAGTCTATCATAGGGCTCATTAAACCCCCAGTCTATCATAGGGCTCATTTCATAATTATAGTTGTCATCATGTCTGTCAGTCTCCCTGTCAGCACTTTTATTTTCGTGCAACAACTATGGTTTCCTTTGGCTGAACAAACTCAAACTTTATACAGTACTTTCTAATTCATAGTGCTTGCTTCAATTGCTTTTCAGCTTTTGTACTTAATTGTGTTGTTTGGAATCAATATTTACTTTTTTTTTTATAATTCATTTTTTATTTTGAAATCATGGTGTATAATACATATACATGTATAATCACATACACATAACACACAGCGACAGTATTACATTAATGTTCATATTTTGCATTCTCATTCACTCATAGAGTACGTAATATACAAAATGTATATTCCTACATACACACATATATCAATATAATAATCAATATTTATAGTTCCACACTTACATTGACTTTTACGACTACCTAGGTCATTCCACTTCTAACCTGATCCAGGGGGAGACGGCTGTAGGTAACGGTGCATCCTTCATCACACACCTGTTTAACGCCATGTTACCGGTAAGTTAAGGTCATGTTACCGGTAAGTTAAGGCCATGTTACCGGTAAGTTAAGGTCATGTTACCGGTAAGTTGAGGCCATGTTACCGGTAAGTTAGGGTCATGTTACCGGTAAGTTAGGGTCATGTTACCGGTAAGTTAGGGTCATGTTACCGGTAAGTTAAGGTCATGTTACCGGTAAGTTAAGGTCATGTTACCGGTAAGTTAGGGTCATGTTACCGGTAAGTTAGGGTCATGTTACCGGTAAGTTAGGGTCATGTTACCAGTAAGTTAAGGTCATGTTACCGGTAAGTTAAGGTCATGTTACCGGTAAGTTAGGGTCATGTTACCGGTAAGTTAAGGTCATGTTACCGGTAAGTTAGGGTCATGTTACCGGTAAGTTAGGGTCATGTTACCGGTAAGTTAGGGTCATGTTACCGGTAAGTTAAGGTCATGTTACCGGTAAGTTAAGGTCATGTTACCGGTAAGTTAGGGTCATGTTACCGGTAAGTTAAGGTCATGTTACCGGTAAGTTAGGGTCATGTTACCGGTAAGTTAGGGTCATGTTACCGGTAAGTTAAGGTCATGTTACCGGTAAGTTAAGGTCATGTTACCGGTAAGTTAGGGTCATGTTACCGGTAAGTTAAGGTCATGTTACCGGTAAGTTAAGGTCATGTTACCGGTAAGTTAGGGTCATGTTACCGGTAAGTTAGGGTCATGTTACCGGTAAGTTAGGGTCATGTTACCAGTAAGTTAAGGTCATGTTACCGGTAAGTTAGGGTCATGTTACCGGTAAGTTAAGGTCATGTTACCGGTAAGTTAGGGTCATGTTACCGGTAAGTTAGGGTCATGTTACCGGTAAGTTAAGGTCATGTTACCGGTAAGTTAAGGTCATGTTACCGGTAAGTTAGGGTCATGTTACCGGTAAGTTAAGGTCATGTTACCGGTAAGTTAAGGTCATGTTACCGGTAAGTTAGGGTCATGTTACCGGTAAGTTAGGGTCATGTTACCGGTAAGTTAGGGTCATGTTACCAGTAAGTTAAGGTCATGTTACCGGTAAGTTAAGGCCATGTTACCGGTAAGTTGAGGTCATGTTACCAGTAAGTTAAGGTCATGTTACCGGTAAGTTAAGGTCATGTTACCGGTAAGTTAAGGTCATGTTACCGGTAAGTTAAGGTCATGTTACCGGTAAGTTAGGGTCATGTTACCGGTAAGTTAAGGTCATGTTACCGGTAAGTTAGGGTCATGTTACCAGTAAGTTAAGGTCATGTTACCGGTAAGTTAAGGTCATGTTACCAGTAAGTTAAGGTCATGTTACCGGTAAGTTAGGGTCATGTTACTGGTAAGTTAAGGTCATGTTACTGGTAAGTTAGGGTCATGTTACCGGTAAGTTAGGGTCATGTTACCGGTAAGTTAAGGTCATGTTACCGGTAAGTTAAGGTCATGTTACCGGTAAGTTAGGGTCATGTTACCGGTAAGTTAAGGCCATGTTACCGGTAAGTTAAGGTCATGTTACCGGTAAGTTAGGGTCATGTTACCGGTAAGTTAAGGTCATGTTACCGGTAAGTTAAGGTCATGTTACCGGTAAGTTAAGGCCATGTTACCGGTAAGTTAGGGTCATGTTACCGGTAAGTTAAGGTCATGTTACCGGTAAGTTAAGGTCATGTTACCGGTAAGTTAAGGCCATGTTACCGGTAAGTTAAGGTCATGTTACCGGTAAGTTAAGGTCATGTTACCGGTAAGTTGAGGCCATCACACACCGGTTTAACACCATGTTACCGGTAAGTTAAGGTCATGTTACCGGTAAGTTAAGGTCATGTTACCGGTAAGTTGAGGCCATCACACATCTGTTTAACACCATGTTACCGGTAAGTTAAGGCCATGTTACCGGTAAGTTAAGGTCATGTTACCGGTAAGTTAAGGCCATGTTACCGGTAAGTTAAGGCCATGTTACCGGTAAGTTGAGGTCATGTTACCGGTAAGTTGAGGCCATCACACATCTGTTTAACGCCATGTTACCGGTAAGTTAAGGTCATGTTACCGGTAAGTTAAGGCCATGTTACCGGTAAGTTAAGGCCATGTTACCGGTAAGTTGAGGTCATGTTACCGGTAAGTTGAGGCCATCACACATCTGTTTAACGCCATGTTACCGGTAAGTTAACGTCATGTTACCGGTAAGTTAGGGTCATGTTACCGGTAAGTTAGGGTCATGTTACCGGTAAGTTAAGGTCATGTTACCGGTAAGTTAAGGTCATGTTACCGGAAAGTTGAGGTCATGTTACCGGTAAGTTAAGGCCATGTTACCGGTAAGTTAAGGTCATGTTACCGGTAAGTTAAGGTCATGTTACCGGTAAGTTAAGGTCATGTTACCAGTAAGTTAGGGTCATGTTACCGGTAAGTTAAGGTCATGTTACCGGTAAGTTAAGGTCATGTTACCGGTAAGTTAAGGTCATGTTACCGGTAAGTTAAGGTCATGTTACCGGTAAGTTAAGGCCATGTTACCGGTAAGTTAAGGTCATGTTACCGGTAAGTTAAGGTCATGTTACCGGTAAGTTAAGGTCATGTTACCGGTAAGTTAAGGTCATGTTACCGGTAAGTTGAGGCCATGTTACCGGTAAGTTAAGGCCATGTTACCGGTAAGTTAAGGTCATCACACACATGTTTAACGCCATGTTACCGATAAGTTAAGGTCATGTTACCGGTAAGTTAAGGCCATCACACACATGTTTAACGCCATGTTACCAATAAGTTACAATATTATCATGACCTCATGTCTGTTGGGATTGTGTTAAAATGAAACATTCAAGGATCTGTCTAATATTTTTACATGAATGTTTTTGCTACGTCTAGTACTGGAGAGATATTTCTCAAACTTCATGTGTAGGTTTTGTGCCCATTGAATTTTGAGTCTTATCCAGAAAACAAAATGGCTGAGAGGTGGCCATCTTGGATTTTTACAGTTGAAGTTTACTATTGCTATTTCTTGTAATTGATCTTTCTTTATCTTCATTCTCCCATATTTTCAAATGATTTATGATGATATGATGATTAAGATCATTCAAGGGTGGGTACAAAGATCCTTATGTGATTTCTTGTAAGCTTTATTAGGTCATCTGACCCGAAGGGTCAGGATGACCTATAGTCATCATGTTTCGTCCGTCGTCGTGCGCCGTCCGCCGTCTGCCGTGCGCCGTGCGTAAACTTTTCACATTTCAAACTTCTTCTCAAGTTCCACCAGTGGGATTGAGCTGAAACTTGCCTGAAATGATGCTGGGATGGTCCTGACCAAGTGTTGTTATTTTTCGGGTCGGTCCGAAATCCAAGATGGCCGCCATAGCCGCCATTTTGAAAACACATTTTAAACTTCTTCTCATGTTCCACCAGTGCTATTGAGCTGAAACTTGCCAGAAATGATCCTGAGATGGTCCTGACCAAGTGTTGTTATTTTTCGGGTCGGTCCAAAATCCAAGATGGCCGCCATAGCCGCCATCTTGAAAAACACATTTTAAACTTCTTCTCAAGTTCCACCAGTGCTATTGGGCTGAAATTTGTCTGAAATGATCCTGATATGATGCTGACCAAGTGTTGTTATTTTTCCGGTCGGTCCGAAATCCAAGATGGCCGCCATAGCCGCCATCTTGAAAAACACATTTTAAACTTCTTCTCCAGTTCCACCAGTGCTATTAAACTGAAACTTGCCTGAAATGATCCTGAGATGGCCCTGACCAAGTGTTGTTATTTTTCGGGTCGGTCCGAAATCCAAGATGGCCGCCATAGCCGCCATTTCGAAAACACATTTTAAACTTCTTCTGAAGTTCCACCAGTGCTATTGGGCTGAAATTTGCCTGAAATGATCCTGATATGATGCCGACCAAGTGTTGTTATTTTTCGGGTCGGTCCGAAATCAAAGATGGCCACCGTGGCCGCCATCTTGAAAAACACATTTTAAACTTCTTCTCCAGTTCCACCAGTGCTATTAAACTGAAACTTGCCTGAAATGATCCTGAGATGGCCCTGACTAAGTGTTGTTATTTTTCGGGTCGGTCCGAAATCCAAGATGGCCGCCATAGCCGCCATTTTGAAAACACATTTTAAACTTCTTCTCATGTTCCACCAGTGCTATTGGGCTGAAATTTGCCTGAAATGATCCTGATATGATGCCGACCAAGTGTTGTTATTTTTTGGGTCGGTCCGAAATCCAAGATGGCCGCCGTGGCCACCATATTGAAAAACACATTTTAAACTTCTTCTCCAGTTCCACCAGTGCTATTAAAGTGAAACTTGCCTGAAATGATCCTGACAAAGTGTTGTTATTTTTCGGGTCAGTCCGAAATCCAAGATGGCTGCCATAGCCGCCATCTTGAAAAACACATTTTAAACTTCTTCTCCAGTTCCACCAGTTCTATTAAGTTAAAACTTGCTTGAAATGATCCTGATATGATGCCGACCAAGTGTTGCAATTTTTCGGGTCGGTCCGAAATCCAAGATGGCCGCCGTGGCCGCCATCTTGAAAAACACATTTTAAACTTCTTCTCCAGTTCCACCAGTGCTTTTAAGCCGAAACTTGCCTGAAATGATCCTGAGATGGCCCTGACCAAGTGTTGTTATTTTTCGGGTCGGTCCGAAATCCAAGATGGCCGCCGTGGCCGCCATCTTGAAAAACACATTTTAAACTTCTTCTCATGTTCCACCAGTGCTATTAAGCTGAAACTTGCCTGAAATGATCCTGATATGATGCCGACCAAGTGTTGCTATTTTTCGGGTCGGTCCGAAATCCAAGATGGCCGCCGTGGCCGCCATCTTGAAAAACACATTTTAAACTTCTTCTCCAGTTCCACCAGTGCTTTTAAGCCGAAACTTGCCTGAAATGATCCTGAGATGGCCCTGACCAAGTGTTGTTATTTTTCGGGTCGGTCCGAAATCCAAGATGGCCGCCGTGGCCGCCATCTTGAAAAACACATTTTAAACTTCTTCTCCAGTTCCACCAGTGCTATCAAGCTGAAACTTGCCAGAAATGATCCTGATATGATGCCGACCAAGTGTTGCTATTTTTCGGGTCGGTCCGAAATCCAAGATGGCCGCCGTGGCCGCCATCTTGAAAAACACATTTTAAATTTCTTCTCCAGTTCCACCAGTGCTTTTAAGCCGAAACTTGCCTGAAATGATCCTGAGATGGCCCTGACCAAGTGTTGTTATTTTTCGGGTCGGTCCGAAATCCAAGATGGCCGCCGTGGCCGCCATCTTGAAAAACACATTTTAAACTTCTTCTCCAGTTCCACCAGTGCTATCAAGCTGAAACTTGCCTGAAATGATCCTGATATGATGCCGACCAAGTGTTGCTATTTTTCGGGTCGGTCCGAAATCCAAGATGGCCGCCGTGGCCGCCATCTTGAAAAACACATTTTAAACTTCTTCTCCAGTTCCACCAGTGCTTTTAAGCCGAAACTTGCCTGAAATGATCCTGAGATGGCCCTGACCAAGTGTTGTTATTTTTCGGGTCGGTCCGAAATCCAAGATGGCCGCCGTGGCCGCCATCTTGAAAAACACATTTTAAACTTCTTCTCCAGTTCCACCAGTGCTATTAAGCTGAAACTTGCCTGAAATGATCCTGATATGATGCCGACCAAGTGTTGTTATTTTTCGGGTTGGTCTGAAATACAAGATGGCCACCATGGCAGCCATCTTGAAAAACACATTTTAAACTTCTTCTCCAGTTCCACTGGTGCCTTTGAGTTGGAAATTGGTGAGGATTTTAAGGAAGGAGTGCCAACAAAGTGTTAATATTTTTCCGCCTCAAAAAATCATTGGCTTGGCAGCCATGGCGGCCATTTGTAACATGATTGTGCAATCATGGTTATCCTGAACAATGCCTATTTTAAACTTCTTCTCAAATTCCCCCAATGGGATTCAGCTGTAACTTACCAGAAATGATCCTGAAATGGCCCTAACCAAGTGTTGTTATTTATTGGGTCGGTCAGAAATCCAAGATGGCCACCATGGCAAACGGTGCCACTATATACTTGCTACAGAGAATACATACTACAATTATATAAGGTTTTTAATTTAGAGTCAGATGACCGTTAAGGCCCCTGGGCCTCTTGTTTTAACTTACATGGACTAGTATGGGACATATGTTGCTCAAGTATTCCTCAGCTGTATGCCTGTTCAAAAGACCTCAAGTACTGGTAAGATCTCTCACTGATCTCTTGTTTGTGGGACCACAGATACTGGTCAGATCTCTCACTGATCTCTTGTTTGTCAGATCTCTCACTGATCTCTTGTTTGTGAGATCTCTCACTGGTCTCTTGTTTGTGGGACCACAGATACTGGTAAGATCTTTCACAGATCTCTTGTTTGTGGGACCACAGATACTGGTAAGATCTTTCACAGATCTCTTGTTTGTGTGATCACAGATACTGGTAAGATCTCTCACTGGTCTCTTGTTTGTAGGACCACAGATACTGGTAAGATCTTCCACAGATCTCTTGTTTGTGGGACCACAGATACTGGTAAGATCTCTCACTGGTCTCTTGTTTGTAGGACCACAGATACTGGTAAGATCTTTCACAGATCTCTTGTTTGTGGGACCACAGATACTGGTAAGATCTTCCACAGATCTCTTGTTTGTGTGATCACAGATACTGGTAAGATCTCTCACTGGTCTCTTGTTTGTAGGACCACATATACTGGTAAGATCTTTCACAGATCTCTTGTTTGTGGGACCACAGATACTGGTAAGATCTTCCACAGATCTCTTGTTTGTGGGACCACAGATACTGGTAAGATCTTCCACAAATCTCTTGTTTGTGGGACCACAGATACTGGTAAGATCTTCCACAGATCTCTTGTTTGTGGGACCACAGATACAGGTCAGATCCCTCAGGGATCATTCTTTCATAGGAATGCAAAAGGTGATTGGATCCTTCAATGATCACACATGATATCTGATTTCCAGTTTCACCATCGTGACCCTCACTTGTAAGGATTACTGACCAGGTTTGATATTTTTGTGTGTGATATTTTTGTGTGTGATATTTTCCAGTTTCACCATCGTGACCCTCACCTGATAGGATTACTGACCAGCAAGATGATTCCTTCGGACAAGAAGGTTTACTATGGCCTCATTGCTGATGGGATCCACACTCATCCTGCTGCCCTAAGGATCGCACACAGGGTCGATCCTAAAGGTCTGAGCTTCAAACCAATTACTCTAAGCAGATATTATTAGATCAACTACTAAGCAGTGGTTTTATTACCCCAATTTTATTAGTCCTCTACCAGTGAAACCAGGGGGACTATAGGTTTTCTCCCTGTCTGTCCGTCCATCCGTCCGCACTCACTCAGATATACTTGTGGGGTGAATTAACGATTCATTCCGTGCAAAAGTCTTTGTCGCCTATAGGAGAGGAAAGTTAATGTAAATTTGTTTTTTTTTTTTCATAATTCATCATTAAATCTCACTGCGCATGTGCTTTTTTAGCGACGGAATGAACGGAAATTAAATGTGATGTCCATATCAAATTAAAACTTGTGTCTTGCACCTCACAAGTTCTCCGACAAAAGATTTCACCTCATAAGTGGATCTTGTCTGTATCACTGTCCACTCAGTTTTCCATATTTTTCTCAGTAGTGCTTCAAGGTAATATTGTGTTGGTGAAAGTAAGTAACTTCAGTACGAGCTACAGATCAAGTTAAAGTTTCGTGGGTTTTGGGTCAAGGTCACATGAGCGACAGATCAAGTTCAAGTTTCGTGGGTTTTGGGTCAAGGTCACATGAGCGACAGATCAAGTTCAAGTTTCGTGGGTTTTGGGTCAAGGTCACATGAGCGACAGATCAAGTTCAAGTTTCATGGGTTTTGGATCAAGGTCACATGAGCGACAGATCAAGTTCAAGTTTCGTGGGTTTTGGGTCAAGGTCACATGAGCGACAGATCAAGTTCAAGTTTCGTGTTTTTTTGGTCAAGGTCACATGAGCTACAGATCAAGTTCGAGATTCATGGTTTTTGGGTCAAGGTCACTGTGACTATTTTCCAACAGGGGCCGGTAGGGAACATGTACTGCTTTATTGCAAATCCATTTAATGGCAATATAGATAAATATGTATCTGAATGTATATCATGAAAATGGTGATATATCGAGTGTGGATGATGATGATGATGATGATGATGATGATGATGAAGCCTAATAAGTAGGATTTACTAGGTGTACCTGATGTTCACAAATACATTATCCATTTTATGTGATTTGTAACATCATCTCAGGCCTAGTCCTCGTGAGACGCTATACCAGGTGTACACAGATATATTATCCTTTTTGTATGATTTGTAACATCACCTCAGGCCTAGTCCTCGTGAGACGCTATACCAGGTGTACACAGATATATTATCCTTTTTGTATGATTTGTAACATCACCTCAGGCCTAGTCCTCGTGAGACGCTATACCAGGTGTACACAGATATATTATCCTTTTTGTATGATTTATAACATCATCTCAGGCCTAGTCCTCGTGAGACGCTATACCAGGTGTACACAGATATATTATCCTTTTTGTATGATTTGTAACATCACCTCAGGCCTAGTCCTCGTGAGACGCTATACCAGGTGTACACAGATATATTATCCTTTTTGTATGATTTGTAACATCACCTCAGGCCTAGTCCTCGTGACAGACGCTATACCAGGTGTACACAGATATATTATCCTTTTTGTATGATTTGTAACATCACCTCAGGCCTAGTCCTCGTGACAGACGCTATACCAGGTGTACACAGATATATTATCCTTTTTGTATGATTTGTAACATCACCTCAGGCCTAGTCCTCGTGACAGACGCTATACCAGGTGTACACAGATATATTATCCTTTTTGTATGATTTGTACATCACCTCAGGCCTAGTCCTCGTGACAGACGCTATACCAGGTGTACACAGATATATTATCCTTTTTGTATGATTTGTAACATCACCTCAGGCCTAGTCCTCGTGACAGACGCTATACCAGGTGTACACAGATATATTATCCTTTTTGTATGATTTGTAACATCACCTCAGGCCTAGTCCTCGTGACAGACGCTATACCAGGTGTACACAGATATATTATCCTTTTTGTATGATTTGTAACATCACCTCAGGCCTAGTCCTCGTGACAGACGCTATACCAGGTGTACACAGATATATTATCCTTTTTGTATGATTTGTAACATCACCTCAGGCCTAGTCCTCGTGACAGACGCTATACCAGGTGTACACAGATATATTATCCTTTTTGTATGATTTGTAACATCACCTCAGGCCTAGTCCTCGTGACAGACGCTATACCAGGTGTACACAGATATATTATCCTTTTTGTATGATTTATAACATCATTTCAGGCCTAGTCCTCGTGACAGACGCTATACCAGGTGTACACAGATATATTATCCTTTTTGTATGATTTATAACATCATTTCAGGCCTAGTCCTCGTGACAGACGCTATACCAGGTGTACACAGATATATTATCCTTTTTGTATGATTTATAACATCATTTCAGGCCTAGTCCTCGTGACAGACGCTATACCAGCTATGGGGCTCTTAGCTGGTAAACATCAAATTGGATCACAGACAGTGGAAATCAAAGGAAAACGTGCGGTAATAGCAGGAACCAATACCCTGTGTGGAAGGTAAATCTCAACTGTTTTAAGTGTTCGCTTACACTAATAATTGTGTAGTTTGTGACACTAATTGTGTTGTTTGTGACACTAATTGTGTAGTTTGTGACACTAATTGTGTTGTTTGTGACACTAGTTGTGTAGTTTGTGACACTAATTGTGTAGTTTGTGACACTAATAATTGTGTAGTTTGTGACACTAATTGTGTTGTTTGTGACACTAATTGTGTAGTTTGTGACACTAATTGTGTTGTTTGTGACACTAGTTGTGTAGTTTGTGACACTAATGATTGTGTAGTTTGTGACACTAATTATGTTGTTTGTGACACTAATTGTGTTGTTTGTGACACTAATTGTGTAGTTTGTGACATTAATTGTGTTGTTTGTGACACTAATTGTGTTGTTTGTGACACTAATTGTGTAGTTTGTGACACTAATTGTGTAGTTTGTGACACTAATTGTTTATTTGTGACACTAATTATGTAGTTTGTGACACTAATTGTGTAGTTTGTGACACTAATTGTGTAGTTTGTGACACTAATTCTAAATTGTGTAGTTTGTGACACTAATTATGTAGTTTGTGACATTAATTGTGTTGTTTGTGACACTAGTTGTGTTGTTTGTGACACTAGTTGTGTTGTTTGTGACACTAGTTGTGTTGTTTGTGACACTAATTGTGTAGTTTGTGACATTAATTGTGTAGTTTGTGACACTAATTGTGTAGTTTGTGACACTAATTGTGTAGTTTGTGACACTAATAATTGTGTAGTTTGTGACACTAATTGTGTAGTTTGTGACACTAATTGTGTAGTTTGTGACATTAATTGTGTTGTTTGTGACACTAATTGTGTAGTTTGTGACATTAATTGTGTAGTTTGTGACACTAATTGTGTAGTTTGTGACACTAATTGTGTAGTTTGTGACACTAATTGTGTAGTTTGTGACACTAATTGTGTAGTTTGTGACACTAATTGTGTAGTTTGTGACACTAATTGTGTAGTTTGTGACACTAATGTGTAGTTGTGACACTAATTGTGTAGTTTGTGACACTAATTGTGTAGTTTGTGACATTAATTGTGTAGTTTGTGACACTAATTGTGTAGTTTGTGACATTAATTGTGTAGTTTGTGACACTAATTGTGTAGTTTGTGACACTAATTGTGTAGTTTGTGACACTAATAATTAATTGTGTAGTTTGTGACATTAATTGTATAGTTTGTGACACTAATGATATCTTTGTGATATCTATGTTTACAGAAATGTGATGATTTTTTACTGTTTTTTGTTTACAGAAGTGTGATGATTTTTTACTGTTTTTTGTTTACAGAAGTGTGATGATTTTTTACTGTTATTTCTTTACAGAATTGTGATGATTTGTTTACTATTTTGTTTACAGCATTGTGACCATGGATAAGTGTGTTCGACATTTAGCAAAAGCAACAGGTAATTGACATATTTACATTCATTTAAAGTTGGGGACAACATAATGATGATGGTGAAGCCTTTGTGTCAGGCTGTTAGTCTGTGGCCTACTGTTAGTCTGTAGCCTACTGTTAGTCTGTGGTCTACTGTAAGTCTGTGGTCTACGGTTAGTCTTTGGCCTACTGTTTGTCTGTGGCCTACTGTTAGTCTGTAGCCTACTGTTAGTCTGTGGTCTACTGTAAGTCTGTGGTCTATGGTTAGTCTTTGGCCTACTGTTTGTCTGTGGCCTACTGTTAGTCTGTGGCCTACTGTTAGTCTGTAGCCTACTGTTAGTTTGTGGTCTACTGTAAGTCTGTGGTCTACGGTTAGTCTTTGGCCTACTGTTTGTCTGTGGCCTACTGTTAGTCTGTGGCCTACAGTTAGTCTGTGGCCTACAGTTAGTCTGTGGCCTTCAGTAAGTCTGTGGCCTACTGTTAGTCTGTGGCCTACTGTTAGTCTGTGGCCTACAGTTAGTCTGTGGCCTACAGTTAGTCTGTGGCCTTCAGTAAGTCTGTGGCCTACTGTTAGTCTGTGGCCTACTGTTAGTCTGTGGCCTACAGTTAGTCTGTGGCCTACAGTTAGTCTGTGGCCTACAGTTAGTCTGTGGCCTACATAGTATGTGGCCTACTGTTAGTCTAAGGCCTACTGTTAGTCTGTGGCCTACTGTTAGTCTGTGGCCTATATAGTCTGTGTCCTACTGTTAGTCTGTGGCCTACAGTTACTATGGCCTACTGTTAGTCTGTAGCCTACTGTTAGTTTGTGGTCTACTGTAAGTCTGTGGTCTACGGTTAGTCTTTGGCCTACTGTTTGTCTGTGGCCTACTGTTAGTCTGTGGCCTACAGTTAGTATGTGGCCTACAGTTAGTCTGTGGCCTTCAGTAAGTCTGTGGCCTACTGTTAGTCTGTGGCCTACTGTTAGTCTGTGGCCTACTGTTAGTCTGTGGCCTACAGTTAGTCTGTGGCCTACAGTTAGTCTATGGCCTTCAGTAAGTCTGTGGCCTACTGTTAGTCTGTGGCCTACTGTTAGTCTGTGGCCTACTGTTAGTCTGTGGCCTACAGTTAGTCTGTGGCCTACATAGTATGTGGCCTACTGTTAGTCTAAGGCCTACTGTTAGTCTGTGGCCTACTGTTAGTCTGTGGCCTACTGTTAGTCTGTGGCCTATATAGTCTGTGGCCTACAGTTACTATGGCCTACTGTTAGTCTGTGGCCTACAGTTAGTCTGTGGCCTACTGTTAGTCTGTGGCCTACTGTTAGTCTGTGGCCTACAGTTAGTCTGTGGTCTACAGTTAGTCTTTGGCCTACTGTTAGTCTGTGGCCCACTGTTAGTCTGTGGCCCACTGTTAGTCTGTGGCCTACATGTTAGTCTGTGGCCTACAGTTAGTCTGTGGCCTACTGTTAGTCTGTGGCCTACTGTTAGTCTGTGGCCTACTGTTAGTATGTGGCCTACTGTTAGTCTGTGGCCTACTGTTAGTCTGTGGCCTACAGTTAGTCTGTGGCCTACTGTTAGTCTGTGGCCTACAGTTAGTCTGTGGCCTACAGTTAGACTGTGGCCTACAGTTAGTCTGTGGCCTACAGTTAGTCTGTGGCCTACAGTAAGACTGTGGCCTACAGTAAGACTGTGGCCTACAGTTAGTCTGTGGCCTACTGTTAGTCTGTGGCCTACAGTTAGACTGTGGCCTACTGTTAGTCTGTGGCCTACAGTTCTACTTTGTTCAGTTTTGGTTTTATAACCTACAAGTGTCCATTGGGATAAGGATTCAAAAGAAGTTTACAAATGCAGGGCTGACCTCTCGGGGGGCCTGAGGGGTAGGGTCGATTTGGCTAAATTGATATAAACAAATTCTTCTCTGTAACAAAACAATGGATATTGTTCATATTTGTCTGGCGTGAGGATTCAAAATTATACAAATGGCGGGGCTGAGGGGAAGGCCAAGAGGGGTCCAATATTGATATTAACAGTTTCTTCTCTGGAACTTAGCAATGTATGACATTTATATTTCAGTTGTAGCATCCCTAGGTGGCTGGGAGTCAAAAGCTTCAAACTGTGGGGCTGACCCCCTGGGGGCTGAGGTGCAGGAGCGGGAGCAATTTATCTACCTTTGCTATAAAGAATTTCTTCTCTGGAACTTAGAAAAATATTGCTCATATTTTACTCGTAGCATCCCTAGTTGAGATCCACACCCCATAACCATATATAGCATTGTTCAAATTCAATAAGTAAAGCTATTAAGGAATTGAACATTATTTTTATGTTTTGTTAAATCCATCCAGGTGAGCAATACAGGCCCTCTGGGCATCTTGTTATCAGTCACTTTGTATATTGGTCTACAGGATGTTGATTGACCTAAAATATTTTTTATTCCACAGATTGCGGTAAGGTCTTGGCTTTGGAATCAGCTTCCCTACACCCAGCTCAGCTTCTTGGAATAACTAACAGGAAAGGGACTTTAGGCTACAATAGTGATGCTGACTTTATCCTGGTGGATGATATGTTAAATATTAAATCAACATACATAGCTGGGGAACTTGTGTGGAAAAGTAATGACACAGAGACTTGAAGGTTTTACCAGTAAAAACATATGTATTTCTCGTATCATTAGAAACTTTTTATTGTTTTACCAGTAAAAACTTATGTATTTCTCGTATCATTGGAAACATTTTATTGTTTTACCAGTAAAAACTTATGTATTCCCCGTATCATTGGAAATAGTAAAAAGTTATGTATTTCTCGTATCATTAGAAACTTTTTATTGGTTATGACGATAATTCTGCCATGTGTATTACGGTATATTGTGTTACGGGAAGGTGATTATAAATATCATTGATAGCCATATTTTAATTGTGGAATTTATTGCGGTATTATGTTAATGAGGAGTAAGTCATATGTGAGTTATATTTATATTTAATTGGTGACATTTTAACACGTACATGTAGATCTGGTTGTTTATGTATGGTTTGTTACCATGACATCAGTTATGTCAATCACAAGCTCTCCCCTAAATAAAACATGGGACCAGCATTTCTCCTAAGAAGCTACAATGTATAAATGGTAAATATTTCCCAAAAGAAGCTACGATGTATATTTGGTAATATTTCCCCGAAGAAGCTACGATGTATAATTGGTAATATTTCCCCCAAGAAGCTACGATGTATGAATGGTAATATTTCCCTTAAAAGCTACGATGTATAATTGGTATTATTTCCTCTAAGAAGCTAGGATATATAACTTGTAGTATTTGTGTGGTATTAATTTAGCTATAATTGCGGTTAAAATGTTATAAATACTGATTATTTATACATACAGATGTACAGAAGTGTTTTCTACAGAATGTTTACAAGGTGGTATTACATGGAATATAATACCCATGAACTACTCTGACAACCAAATGGAATTTAACATCCCTGTTTTAGTAAATGATCAGGCTGCTGTTTGTCTACTCGCCATTCCTCATAACAATTTTGTCATATTTGTTCCCAGCACTAGCGATTCCAGGGGGGGGGGGGGGGGGGGTCCTGGGTGTCCTGGCGCTTTGCCCCCTGGAACCCCCTGCCAGGGCGCTGCCCTGGACCCGCTGGGGGCCTTGGACCCTCGCCAAAAAAAAAATTAAATAATAAAATAATTGGCACTTTTCCGGCACGTGTCACTAGCTTATTACAATATCTACCAAACTGGAGAACATTGGCTGTACTCGTCCGATCTGATCGTGATGTCATGATATGGAAAGTGACATTAAATCATGAATATGAAATGGCACATCAAAATGGCGGCTTTTTGATTTTGTCCTCCAAATAATACAGTTAACATGTTATTTATGGAATGAAGACTCATTTTAAGATGAGTTTCTAGCCACTGAGGCACCAAATGATAGTAATGTGTCTGTCGTTGACTAATAAACAGTTTGATATTACCACTGTGTTAGTTATATATATAACATAGTAATACAAATGACGGAGGAAGACCATTTTATAATGCATGATCGGACCAGGACTTGAACTCACGATCTACGACACCTAGCCAGAAGTACCCGCAGCTTACACATACCACTGCGCCACAGCCACAAAAAAACCTCAGATCTACATTTTTTATGACGACAAGTCGAGAGAGTTTATCTCTATCTACATATATGTAAGAAAAAGAAATTTGTCCTTACGAAGGTGAATGTATAAAAAATAACAAGAAAACAAGACTTTTGCCGCAAGGCCTTTCTGCCCTCTCAGGCTTCTTCATGCAGATTTTTTACACATATATATATATATATATGTTTAGCCATCAAATTACTTTTGTAATTATGAAAGTGCTAATAATTTGAATCAAATATAATGATGATTTCAACTGATAAAGTGGTGGTAAAAATATAGTGCGAAATGTCACTGTTCCTGTATTTAGGTAGGTCTAGTGAGTAAAACAAAATATCCCGCCCTGGTCTAATAATTATCACTGTATTCAGAGAGGGGTCTTAGTTAAAACATCCCGCCCTGGTCTAATAATTATCACTTTATTCAGAGAGGGGCCTTAGACAAAACATCCCGCCCTGGTCTAATAATTATCACTTTATTCAGAGAGGGGCCTTAGACAAAACATCCCGCCCTGGTCTAATAATTATCACTGTATTCAGAGAGGGTCTTAACTATACCACTATAAATTGCTTTGTGCCATCAACGTTGGTTCCCTTGGCTATACAATTAACCACAAAATAATTGATGATGCTCTCGTCTAATTAACTAATTAATTAACTTAATTGCTAAAATAAGAACACAGAGTGTCACAAAACAGATAATGTTTATTTGTTTTAACGAAATATGAAAGTTCGAACCTTATATTCCAAAGTACTTAGAAAGTACACTGCTGACCGCTGATAATATCGATTTTCTAAGTATTTTGTGGGAAAAGTTCTCCTTTTTTCCATTTTTTTTTAAACATATGACATTTTTAATGTCTTCGATATTCAGGCCATTCAAAATAATTTTGTGTGGAGAGTGATTGTTCATGTATTTTTATCTTTCTCAAAGATGAAACTTTCCATTTGTGCAAAGTGTTGATTTTTGACTTGATGTGTCACTCCAGTGACTTGTTAAACGATAGCGGACTTCACATACCACCCTATTACAATGTACACTGGGTGTCTTCTCACTTAGCCAACATTCTGAATTTTGAGGTACATATGTATACTAGTGTAGGTAAGGTATTTTATTGGCCAAGTGATACTAGGTGTGAAAGGTAGAACAATAGGAGATAATTACAGGTATGGCTATAGACTGCTTCATAAAACTTCAAACTTTAATGAGTATGTCATCGTGATCTATTTCTATTTGGTTATTTCTTATTTAATTCAATTACAACAGACCAAAGGTCCAATGACAGAATTGATAACAAATTAATAAAATATATCATAAGAGTAAATGAAATACATAGTAAGAACAAATACGGTATATAAAGAGCATACACATGTAAAACAGAATTGATGGCCCTAAATAAATATCATCTAGACAATCATGTTATGAACAGCAAAAATCCTGTCAGAAACATGCTCAATGTAGTTAGAATTAATTTGGACATTTTCTTACATTAATTCGGCATTTACAAGGATAAAACAGAGTTGAGCTACTCAACCTTAACAACCAATGTGGAACTAAAAAGTTAATTTAATATAAACTTTATTTTATTCATTCAATTCATACATATACAATACACATTCATCCAATCATAATGTGAATAGGATTCGGAAACAAGTATAAGACTTATATTAATCCGTCTCCTTTTATGACACATTAAGTAAACGGCAGCAAGTGGGAGAATACATAAGTGAGCAATGTATTACTTGAATAAATGAAAAATAGGGAAATTCGGAAAGAGGAGGGATGAAAAGACCAGAAGAAAAAGATTAGAGAGGAATTTTATGCCATGACATGAGATATACAACCTGCTGTAACAGCTGTGTACTTGACAAACAATAAAGAATGAAAAAAAAAATAGAAACAATCATTCAAATCTTTTAGAAATAATTATAAATTCTTGGACACTGGAAAAAATCAAAAGATTTTCATCATACGTGAGTTTGTTATCACCGAAGAGTAGTATTTCAGTTGATAAGGGATAGTTTAGAGCACTAAAACAACATAAGCGAAACTGCGCGAAAAGTGGACAACGTAATAGGAAATGTTCGTTGGTCTCATCTTCATGATTACACATGCATAGAGGACTATCTATAAGATTTTTATGAAATAGATTAACATTTTAGTGGACTGTACTCCATCCTTAATCTAGCATGGTGAATATGACCCAGTGTACTACCGCTAAGGAAGTAATGTGGAACTTTGTGGCGTGGTTTATTTAAATGACTTTTCAATTTAGTTATGGACGGATCACTTTTGATTGTATCAGACAAGGAATTCCACAAAGGGATTACAGATGGCAGACAGGATTTCATGTAAAGACTTGTGCGACAAGGAGTAGGGCGAAAGTTATTTCCAACACGAGTATTGTGATCATGGATGCTATTATTACGCCGAGGAAGAATTTCTTGTAGATACTGAGGAAGGAGACCGTGAACCATTTTATGGAAATGAATTAGTTTGTGGTGTTTACGTCTTTGCTCTAAGGGAAGCCAGCCTGTTTCAAGATAAAGTTTTACTCTACTTGTGAGTTTAGTTCCGCCAGTAACTATACGCGCTGCCTCTAATTGGAGATTTTCTAGCATGTCAGACTGAGTTTTTGTAAGGTTATCCCAAACAATGTTCCCATATTCAAAAATAGGTCGGATAAGAGTAAAATACAGAGTTTGAAGGGAAGTACGATCTAAAGTGAATTTGAATCTGCGTAAAATATTCAATTTTGGTGAAACCTTGGATTTGATCAAGTTGATATGATCAGTCCAAAAGCCATTGTTGGACGGAGTCAAACCGAGATGCCTATGTGAACTTACCTCAGAAAGCAAAATATTGTTCATATATAGAGGAGGATGAATTGGGGAATTAGTCTTTTTGGATATTAATAAGGTTTCTGTATTAGTAGGATTGAAGTTAACCAACCAATTCACTGACCATTCATGAATTTTACGAAGATCGAAATTCAAATCGACTGCACTAATCCTAGGCGAGTTAATTTCTTCTGTGAAATAACTACAAAGTTCAATTAAGCAGGCTATGTACAGCTTTGAATAAACATATAAAATATATGAATCTACGTCTACATTTCCGACTAGGAAAGTTGAATTGTGTACACATTTGCAAGTCAGATAGACTATTATAGTTTAAATTTGATTAATGCAGAAACTTTAAAAACTTTCTCTGTACTACTTCAACCTGGCGAATGAGTGTTGTTTGATATGGTGACCATATTTCAGAGCAGTATTCTATCTGACTGCGTACCATACTTTAACAAGAAATATCTTTAAAAAAAGATAAACGGCATAGTTTAAATGCTGGTGTTTATGATATAAAACTGCTGGTGAAATAAATGAACGAACTAGTATGTTTCAGCACAGATAACAAAATGATATCAGTTTGAATCATTTTGGTGATAATACCATGCGTGTAGCCAAGTTATTTGTATGTGTATGCAGAGAAATGAAATGAGGGGTGAATGAGTTAAGTTAAGTTTTTGGACAATTTAAGTCCGTCATTTAACGATGTCCGAATAGTTACGTTGTCCTGTTTTCTTGAAACGGCGAGCCTTGTACAGCAGGGGCCGCGGTGGCCGAGTGGTTAAGGTGTCCCGATACTTTAACACTAGCCCTCCACCTCTGGGTTGCGAGTTCGAAACCTACGTGGGGCATTTGCCAGGTACTGACCGTAGGCCGGTGGTTTTTCTCCGGGTACTCCGGCTTTCCTCCACCTCAAAAACCTGGCACGTCCTTAAATAACCCTGGCTGTTAATAGGACGTTAAACAAAAACAAACCAAGCAAACCAAGTACAGCATTTAGAATGATAATTTGTGTTGACTTATTTTGCATGCTTGGAACACATTTACATAATGTCCGAATATGTGTTCAATAACCATACGTAACCATAGTCCATTGGGCAAAGCAATAGGGGCATCTAAACAGCAAATCCAGCCAAAACAGTTGATATTTTACAAGGCTATAAATCCTCACTAGGGTGCAATTTAATAGAAATAACTTGATAAAATTTTGATCTGTATCATGTCAAACTGTGGGCCTTGCTATTGACATTTAATTTGTTCATCTGTTTGTAAATTTCAACAAAACATGAGAAAAATGCATGTTTCAGGGGGACATAATTAGCTCATATGTATCGCATTTATTGCGTAAAACAGTCATGTCGTTTTGCTCACTGGAGTCTAAAGCACAAAATAGGAGCATTGGTTTGACTAGATTTGGCTTTATGATATGTATTAACACTGCTTTTATTTTGACCTTGAAATGCAAAAGGCGGTTGTGAATAATATCAGACAATTATGGCATATAAGAAGGTATTTCAAACGTCAAAAATGCTCTTATGAGATAATATAGAGAAGTCTAGACATGACAGGAAGACTGTTTTTAGGAAAAAATGTTCATCTGTTGAGTTTGGGGTAAAAGATAGATATTTCTGAAAAAGGCCCTAAAACTCACCAGTTTGACAATTTGTCTTACAAAGGTCATTCTTACTCTAATCAGATGCCTTAAAAGTATTATGTAGGAGCATTTTTAATGGCTTAAATGCCCCCCTTTATGCCATATTTGTGTAATATCATCCACAGCCGCCATTTGCATTTCAAGGTCAAAACAAAATATGTGTTTATACCTACATAAAATCAAATCCGGTCAAACAAATGCTCCTACCCTGTGCTATAGACACTTGAGAGCATGACACCTGGGCTATTTTTCAGGTTTTGTTATTTTTGTGACTTAGAATTATTCCATGCTACAACTTACCACAAAGTAACATTATAGAAGAAATGGTTAACATCTACATCAAATTATTTGTGATTTTAAGACACTACATGTCCAAACAAACATTTTGGTATATTATATGAATATTTTTGTGCAAGTTTGAAGATATTTATTCGTATTTGAAATACAACATTGTTCTGCTATATAGATGACCCTTAAGTCGAGTTACCGTAACACGACGTTTTGGGATGATCATTGCGACAATGGGTTATGTTTTCATGACGATATGTGAAGGTAAAATACATTTATATATAGAAATACAGTTGTGGTTATAGCCGAGCCTAGGACACTCTCTCAGATAGGGTCAGAGTTCAGAAGCTTAACTACCAGGGAACTGTGTTCATGTGACAACCCAGGCAAGCCAGGAAAACCACACTTGGTCTCGTTCGGAGACGTTAATCCCACCATTTAGCAGTCTTGATATATAAGGCAAAACATTCGTGACAGCGTTGGTGTGCAAACCTAATGATTTAAAAATACATTAATTTACTAATTTCATTGAAGATCAGACAAAGGGTACATATATAATATCAAAATCTGTACATTTGAAAATTAGATTTCTGTGTCTATCTGCGTTCAGAAAGCTGTGTTTCATTATATTCAATGACATTCTTAAGCATACGTATAGTAACGTTCACCTAACGTTTGAAAGCAAACGATTTCCTTAAAAGTATTGATTCATTTCTGCATCTTACCAACTATCATGTAGTGAGGAAAATTCCAATAGTGAATTTTGTATTCTATGCGCATATATAACTCCGGACCTGTTCTTTTGGTTAATTTTAAGATTAACAGTAACACATATGTAAATCAGACTTCACCCTGGTTTCCGGTTGTAAGTAGTCCTTTATAGGAATGGCACCAAAGGGAGGATGGTGGGCTAGATCAGACCCCAGAAAAAAAATTAAATGTTACTATGCCCAAATTTTACATCATATTTAAATGAGCAATTTAAATATGTAAATGAGATATTATCTCCAATTTTCACTATTCGCTCATTCACTACATGTACGTTTAACAATAGATGATATAGGCGCTTATTTTACTTTTCTTAATTGAGAAAGTATCAGATTATTTTTTTTCTACAAGTCTCATGCAATTTGTGCCGAAATACACACACACATATTTGAAAAAAAAAGTTTTTCTCGTTGTGTATAATTGTTATAATGGAATGAGTTAAGTTATAATTCTATGTTGTATTGTGTTTCGGCATATTATATAAGATAATAAATACATTTTAAGGGATAGGAGATCTAACAATGCTATATAGTTTACATTCAGCACGTATCTGAATATAGCTGTTAGATTGTCTGACATGTGTAAAAGAGCTTTCAGATACCCCTTTTCCTCGTGGAATCAATTGAAATCTACTTTTACCTGAAATGGTTTTACATGTACGTCTAACTGCGAAAAAAGCAAATACGTGTACTTGAGACATATTTAAAAATATAATCTGTTTAGTATAAAAAAGATCATCTGAATTGAATAAAATAAATATGTATTGTAAAAGGGAATGGTAGGAGAGATAAACAGAAGAAAATTTGGAGAATTTAGAAAATAATTTGCTCTATTTTGAAGGTACAATACCAAATAGACTGATTGATCAAGACAAGAGAGGTGGAGGACGCCAAACCGGAATCAAGTTGATAATCATTTAGTAGAGTAAAGTTACAAAAAAATATTATTGAATTATTCTATTTTTTCTTTTAATTTAAGTTTCCTATGTTTAGGACTTAACGTTTTTGTATCAAAGCTCATTTTAAACTTATCGAAACACTTTTAAGTCTGTATTAAGTTTTTAAGTCTATATTAATATACACTGTACATATATATATGGCATCTTTTTTATTTGACAACTAATTTTGAAATTATTTGGCTTTATTTTCATTTTTCCCATATTTTGTGTAAACCGTTGGATATCAAAACTAAGTTTTGTGTGCTATTTAGAATTTGTTTCAACCTCTCATATATACATATATCTTGCAAATTTTGTATATAAAATGCATAAATTTGGCATTGATCTTTAATGTCCTGAATGCTCTAAAATGTTGGCGTAAGCATTTTGCAATTCTGACAACCACCAGGGAGATTTGTTACATCAGGTGTACCATTTTGACTTGTTTCTGATGCTGATGGTTCCTGCGGGAGCGAGCTGAAATTTCTTCCAAAGAAACAGGTCTTCGGATTTTTCTTTGTCCCACTTTAACCGACCGATTGATTGCGTTCCCTACCAATGACTAGTTATATAAATTAGTGGGTTTGACTAGAACCATCACCTAGGGACAGCATTCATAGTTTGTGTATAGATAAGCTCATATAAATATCAGAGTTTTTTCTTTGTTTTGTTTTGTTTTGTTTGTTTGTTTGTTTGTTTTGTTTATTTTTGTTGTTGTTGAAAACTGATGTGTACGCAACTGCGTATTTGCGTATAGGCAGCTACGCGCCTGAATACGACTGCATTTCAATCAGGAATATAATTTTATGAATGTGTCATTTGAAAAGATGCATCCACTTATTCAGCTTGCATTTAATCTTATCTGCATTTTGCATTTACCGCTACATTGACCAATCACATACTTCATTTTGACCAGTAACGCCACCTGTCGCGTCATTTCCGGGGACAAAAGAATATTATACGGCTATGCCGAAAAATTACTTCAACGTTGGAACAAAACCGTATTTGATACATATATCAATAGCATTTTAATACGTATTATTTTTTGTAATAAATTGCTTGGTGTACGTAAAAGTACAAGTAACGATGTGGTTTATCTGGAAGTAGGTAGGTATCCATTAAGAGTGCTACGAAAAATTAGAATTATGAAATATTGGATGAAACTGAGAAACTCCCGAAATTATATTTCACAGTGTTGCTATGACGACATGTTAGAAAATAATGATAGATGGATGTTGAATATCAAGGAAGAATTATATAGAATAGGTTTCGGATATAAATGGGAATCACAAAAGGTTGACATTAATGATCTTCAAATGACAAAGGAAAGAAGTTTTGATTTATATGAAAGAATGTGTAGAAAAAAATATATTGTCCTCTAAAGGAATTTTATATCAACATGTTTACAACAGTTATAGTTTACAGAATTATCTGAAAAAGTCCATATCAGTTGAATACTTGAGAGAAATAACTAAAATTCGACTATCGTCACACACTATAAATATTGAAAAGGGTAGATATCATAACATTGAGCGACACCAAAGAGTTTGTCATTTATGTGACATGAATGATATTGAAGACGAGTTCCTTTTTGTATTAGTGTGGCCTTGTTTTACAAATTTAAGAAATACATTCTCCAAAAGTTATTTTGTAACATATCCAAGTGTGTATAAATGAGAGGAATTGCTTTATACAAATAGCCCTAAAGAATTGACAAGTTTTGGTAAATATATACAGCTTGCTAATAACCTTTAACCTTCCAGTTACGCTGATACTGATTACATACCATATAGATAATCACTTAATTAACCTGACAGTTTTAGGTTTTATACAAAACATTTTAAACGAATGCGGTTTAATGTACATGTATATATGGAATTCACAGTTTCAAGGCAATTTGAATCCTAAATGGGTAAAAGTTAAAGTAAAGCAAACGGAGGTTGGAGATGTCGTCCATTTTCCGCACCAGGATCTTGCTGGACTGGATATGCAGTATTTTTATAGAAAATCCTTCCGTTATTTGTAGGTATGATTATGCCTTGTTTAATATGGTGATAATTATGTCATACTGTTTCTGTATACTATGACTATATTGTCTGAAATGTCAAATTATTTAGTAAGTTTTGGCGCCAATTATATTGTATATAGTATCTCTTGTTAAACGAGTTGAAAATAATAAATCTTATAAAACGAACAGCGACTGTTTCACACTCTTATCCTCTCCTTACAGGACACCTCCAATGAATGAAAACACTCACTTAATAGTTAAGTAGGAACTCCAATGGCTGCCTTCATTCAATGGAGGATATGCAAAAGTAGATTGTAGATGATATGGTGTACTAACACTGTGATACAGTGTACTAATACTGCATCACAGTGTTAGTACACTGTATCACCTTACATTTGCATCATGTCAAGCATAGGAAAGGCCAATTGGGGCTTAGGGGACCTTTGATTACACAGCGGTACATATTCGCACCTGTGCTTGAAAATAAAAGTGCAGTTGTTCTTACAAAAACCTACACATTTATACCAAAGGAAATCGATTTTCCTATATGTACATATATTTTCGATATATTTTTATATCGCTGCAGCCGTTTCATATTCAACAAATTCGTTTAAATACGTTTCAGAGTATTCTAAACATTCACATATTAATTTTGTTTCAAGAAATAAAAGTGAAGTACTGGGATGAATTGAATTTTACTTCATTCCCTGACAAAAATGTAGGAGGTAACTCTTGTTTTGTCCCCTCAGGTAGATTAAGTACAGTTCACCCCTCCCCAGTACTAATCCCTACCCAAGTCAGTACCTCTATATACTAATCCCGACAATTATCTCCGCCGGACACTCCAACCGCCCCGGTAAACGGTGACGAACTACAGTCAGCACTCAATGTATATAGTATTGATTATTTCTATTCTTTTTACATTTTACATTCACTACATGTACGTTTAACAATAGATGATATAGGCGCTTATTTTACTTTTCTTAATTGAGAAAGTATCAGATTATTTTTTCTACAAGTTTCATGCAATTTGTTCCGAAATACACACACACATATAAAAAATTATTTGAAAAAAAAAGTTTTTCTCGTTGTGTGTAATTGTTATAATTTACCTCATAACTTATTCAGCTTGCATTTAATCTTAACTTTGTTCCGTTTTTAACTGCACATCTGCATTTTGCATTTACTGCTACATTGACCAATCACATACTTCATCTTGACCAGTAACGCCACCTGTCGCGTCATTTCCGGGGACAAAAGAATATTATACGGCTATGCCGAAAAATGGCCTGCAAGTACGTTTTTTTTAAATCCAAATTTGGGGTGAGCCATACCCCGAAGTCTTTAACATGTGATTCCTTCTTAAGAGATTCACAAGGCAGGAAAGCATATTTTCAATTAAAAAGAAAAATGAAACACTTTAACCTTAACACGGAAACAAAACTCTCCTTATTTGATACATATGTTACATGTATTTTGAATTATGGATGTGAAGTCTGGGGGCAAGATGTTTCGCCACAAGTAGACAAAATTGACCTCCTTTTTCTTAAGGATTTACTTAACGTTAGAAAAACAGTCAATACCTCTATGGTATTTTTCGAAACCGGTAGATATTCATTGTATGCGCAACGTAAAACAGCTGTTATGAAATATTGGTTAAAAATATTGAAAACAAAAAATTGTATCTTGAAATCATGCTATGATGCTCTAGTCGAATTGAATTGCAGAAAACCTAACTGTAAAACTAATTGGGTCTATCATATTAAGTATGAACTTTGTAGTTTAGGATTTGGATATGTTTGGAAAAATCAATGTGTTTTAAATGAAAATCATTTTTTGCAAATATACAATTCATTTAAATCTTTATTATATAAGTCATATTCAACTTGTCATTTTCATATTTTCTTTCGTGAAAAGTAAGAACAGACTATAGCTGAAACTCACTCAGGTGTAAAATCTGACATATTGGCCAGGTAATTCAGGTAAATTTCAGAATGTTGGCTAAGTGAGAATGAACCTTACACTCCAAACCTTAATAAACACATGTGCCTTTCCTAACCCCAATTTCATTGTTCTTTTGACATTTTTACATTTTCTTAAAGTATTATAAGTCATTGATTTGAAAGATTATAACAAGCCGCTTCTATCCAATTTATAAAATTTCGTCTGACAGAGACTTTAAACACCTACTACAGTACCGTTCTCACATTGAGAGCTATGTATGTAGGTGTGGTTGTAGAGAGATATTAAACCAAAACAAATCTGCTAGAAACTTCCTTAGCACAATTAGTTTCTTTATGTTTTAAAAGCAGATAGCAATTACTGTACTGATGATCAAGAGATTGGCATGTGTAGGAAGTGTTTCAAGAATAATCATAAACGAAAGCTGCCGCTTGAAGATCAAAACGTTGGTGTTGACGATGATAGATGGTGGAACATCCCATAATTATCCAACTTGGATCTATTTTATGGCCAGTGTTCCCACGCCAAATGCACACTCTGTATGAAGACGACAATTTTGCCAAAGCACACAAAACACCAACTCATCTTTCATCACATTGTGGTAACGTTGGATAATAAGCATATTTAAGCTGTGGGTCAAAATTACCCAAACGGTCCAGGATACTCTATTTTTTTTCTAGTGAAGTAAAGTTTTATCTGTTGAATGCTATATTTTCTTTCGGCGCTGCATACATTGTTGTTCTTAATTTTCAAATTGGTCAGACGTTCAGAAAATACTTTATTTTTACATTAGAAAACGGGCACTTTAACATGAGGAAGACACAAATCACCAAAACGGGCACTTTAACAAGATGAGGAAGACACAAATCACCAAAACGGTCCTAAATTTACTCTGGGTTTTTTCGGTTGAACAATATATTTTCCTTGAATTTCTGAATGGATGTTCTTAATTTCAAACTGATTATTACAAATACATTATTTTATATTTATGAATAGACACTTTCAAACACAATACGTTCTAAATTACAATTAATTCATGCGTACGTTAATCGACCACCTCCCAGCTAGGTGTCACCCTGTAACCCACCCCTCCTCCTCCGGCAATGAACGGTTTTACCTACAACTTATACATGTATCTTCAATGCCGGTACAGGTAAGAGTGTAGATCTAAAGTTCTTTCGCTGCAGTTCAAAGGAACATTGCAACTTACCTATTATAACGTTAATTCACAACTTACCTGTGATACTTTAATTCACAACTTACCTGTGATACTTTGATTCACAACTTACCTGTGATAACGTTAATTCACAATTTACCTGTGATAACGTTAATTCACAACTTACCTGTGATACTTTGATTCACAACTTACCTGTGATAACTTCAATTCACAGCTTACCTGTGATAACTTCAATTCACAACTTACCTGTGCTCGGATGACATCATGACAAGCAGTGATGAGTACACAAGCAAATTCACTCGTGTTCTTAATAATATGATATTTGTGTAATTGTCTGTAGCCAATTTCAAGAGGTGGTAAGGGATATTTTATCAGCGGTATTATCAAACATATCTTAAATGCCCATAAGGAACATAAAATGTCAAACTTTTTAGGAAAATAAAAACCAGGAAAAATATGTATTAAAAAGGAAAGAAAGATAATAGGAGAAAGATTTTTCTTTTTTATTTATTTCATTTTTCAAGTTTTTCAACAAAGTCTGATATAAAAATATAACACATACACTCGCACATAATTGCATCACATGTATGACATCATCATGATCATCATCATCATCATCATCATCATGATCATCATCATCATCATCATCCACACTCGATATATCACCATTTTCATGATATACATTCAGATACATGCACTAATTAATAATCTCATATTGTGGCCAAAATCACTATCATCATCATATATATATACATAATTAGCTCATCATAGGAGAAAGATACTATGGTTGGGTTATGTACACGTATGAATAAGAAACACTTGGGAAAATTTAAAAAAAAAAATCATCTAAACATTTTCATAGCAAAAATGTCATATTTCCACGTTTCCACGTTTTGTACATCTCCAAATATGGCCGTAAATTTTTATTACTATTTTTTTGTTATTCCCGGCGATATTAGGACAAATTTATCTTATCTAGACAGTTGTTATTAATATCATTTACAGTATTTACGGCCTGTCACTGTCAGTGGACGAGCTGAGCCTTGATCAGACGAATCTCGCGACACAAAGCTTCCGCTCAAGATAACAATTGAGGCAAGATGGAGCGAGACTAACTAAAGCTACCTGTGTGATATATATACGTTTTCGGCGCGTTGCCAGGGACGCGTTGCCAGGGACGCCGCCATCCTTCTTTGACGCGATTGTTGACGCCATCGCTATACTCGCGTGTAATTTCCAGGCCGTGTGTTCACGAGCCTTCGGGTGACTATTAGTAGCACGCCTGACCACTGACATTCGTCGTTTCTTCTTAAAACTTCAGCAAAAGGCTATTTGTGCTGCTACATGTTTTCCGATTGTTTACTTCGGTCACATGACCGGAAGCATTACAGGTGTTACAAGTACTGTAGTGAACAAGTACTACAGGTGACTGTAACACGATTCATGTCTATTAAAATGACCTATATCTATCACAGGGGACTTTAACATGTCCCTGTATACCATACATAGATATCACAGGGGACTTTAACATGTCCCTGTATACCATACATAGATATCACAGGGGACTTTAATATGTCCCTGTATACCATGCATAGCTATCACAGGGGACTTTAACATTTCCATGTATACCATACATAGATATCACAGGGGACTTTAACATGTCCCTGTATACCATACATAGATATCACAGGGGACTTTAATATGTCCCTGTATACCATGCATAGCTATCACAGGGGACTTTAACATGTCCATGTATACCATACATAGATATCACAGGGGACTTTAACATGTCCCTGTATACCATACATATATATCACAGGGGACTTTAACATGTCCCTGTATACCATACATAGATATCACAGGGGACTTTAATATGTCACTGTATACCATACATAGATATCACAGGGGACTTTAACACGTCCCTGTATACCATACATAGATATCACAGGGGACTTTAATATGTCCCTGTATACCATACATAGATATCACAGGGGACTTTGACATGTCCCTGTATACCATACATATATATCACAGGGGACTTTGACATGTCCCTGTATACCATACATATATATCACAGGGGACTTTAACATGTCCCTGTATACCATACATAGATATCACAGGGGACTTTAACATGTCCCTGTATACCATACATATATATCACAGGGGACTTTAACATGTCACTGTATACCATACATAGATATCACAGGGGACTTTAACATGTCCCTGTATACCATACATAGATATCACAGGGGACTTTAACATGTCCCTGTAAACCATACATAGATATCACAGGGGACTTTAACATGTCCCTGTATACCATACATAGATATCACAGGGGACTTTAACATGTCCCTGTAAACCATACATAGATATCACAGGGGACTTTAATATGTCCCTGTATACCATGCATATATATCACAGGGGACTTTAACATGTCCCTGTAAACCATACATAGATATCACAGGGGACTTTAATATGTCCCTGTATACCATACATAGATATCACAGGGGACTTTAACATGTCCCTGTAAACCATACATAGATATCACAGGGGACTTTAACATGTCCCTGTATACCATACATAGATATCACAGGGGACTTTAACATGTCACTGTATACCATACATAGATATCACAGGGAACTTTGACATGTCCCTGTAAACCATACTAGATATCACAGGGGACTTTAACATGTCACTGTAAACCATACATATATATCACAGGGGACTTTAACATGTCCCTGTATACCATACATATATATCACAGGGGACTTTAACATGTCCCTGTATACCATACATATATATCACAGGGGACTTTAATATGTCCCTGTATACCATACATAGATATCACAGGGGACTTTAATATGTCCCTGTATACCATACATAGATATCACAGGGGACTTTAATATGTCCCTGTATACCATACATAGATATCACAGGGGACTTTAACATGTCCCTGTATACCATACTAGATATCACCGGGGACTTTAACATGTCCCTGTAAACCATACATAGATATCACAGGGGACTTTAATATGTCCCTGTATACCATACATAGATATCACAGGGGACTTTAATATGTCCCTGTATACCATACTAGATATCACCGGGGACTTTAACATGTCCCTGTAAACCATACATAGATATCACAGGGGACTTTAATATGTCCCTGTATACCATACATAGCTATTAAAGGGGGCTGTAACATGGTCTTTATTTGGAGATTTACATTAACATTTTCAGAAACAATAGCATTGTTATAATTGAAGATAATTCTGTTTGATCAAACATGATTTGTTAATTTATATTGCTAGATTTAAAATATATAGAAATTATTTGTTCGAACAAAAGCTATCAAAATGGATTCAATTACCTAAGGATTGATTATAGGATTAACGCAGCATTGTATTATAGATATCAACGTCGTTTTAAGTGAATAGGACACTAGTAATCTGTTGTTACGATAGCAGGGGGTAATTTTGACAGGTTTGTAATATGCTTGCTTAAGAAGTTCAACGATATTGGTACGTTTCTTGAATAGAAACGTACTAAGAAATCCTGAAACATGTATATATATGTATATTATTGAGTATTTAGTATTAAACTTCAGTTACAATTCCCATAATCAGAATTAATCCATATCTAAATATTCCACAAAGTAAAATTGGAAAGTTTTAGGGCCGCAGTACTTTCAGTACTTTGATATTGTTTTTTGGTGTTATACTAAAATAGATATATCTGTGTGACCCTGATTATATGAAATATGAATTGACATTGCTGCAGCCAATAGTTTGATAAATGAAAAATACATGTATGTGTCTATCTAATTTCCTTCCTGTTTGGTAGAAAAAGAAAATAATCTTTAACAGGCATTGGATTTCAGACATAATAACACCTTTATCATATCGAGTCACAGATAATTTGAGTATCCCGGTGAGAACAATAGCCAAAGCCTTACGTATAATGTGTTACTAAATATAGGATACCACTTGCATTTTAATGTCAAACTGCTGTGTAATGCCACACATTAGCCGATTCTATTTTACTTGAGTGGTGCAAATGTATCTAAAATTTGAGTGTATGATTAATCGTCTAATCAAGGGAAACCCATGATGAACACTTCCGGGTTTACATTTATACTGTAGAAACACAGGCATGCGGTTATATTTCCGTTCACACTTGTTGGTAACACAACAATACTTGTACACAAGGCCGGATTAAGAACGAGGCGTGCGTGGCCCAACAAGGCGAAGTTTGACTTGGTTGAGGTAAGGTTCGTTAGATACGTTGATGATTACTTTCTATTACAGTATCAAGGACACATTGATGATATGTAAAGTTGTTCCATTTGACGTTTTGACAACAGGGGTGTGACACGCTCAGCAAATCAGATCTGTTGATAGGGCCCTTGGCTTATTGGTTCACCTGGCCTGACAACACCAAGAGGCATGATATTTGGCTGATAGGTTCCTTGGATTAGGCCCAATACTGTTTACGAAAAGAAATGACCTTGGCCCATATTCTAGGTCAAAGGGGTCACTTTCTTAAAATATTTAAACGACTTCTTCTCACTAACCAAGTCTCCTAGAGGCATGATATTTGGTTAATAATTAAGTTCCTTTGATAAGGTCCAACAAAGCTTACGAAAAGAAATTACCTTGGCCCATATTCCACGTCACAGAGGTCAAATTCCTTCTCACTAACGAAACTCTTGGGATCAAAGTTTATGCCTGATAGGCTCCATGGATGTGGCTTGACAAAGTTAGCGAACATAAAAGTCTTTGACCCATATTCACGGTCACGAGGTCAAATCTGTTAAAACATTGAAACCAGTAAACTTTTAGAAAAGAAATAATTTATAGACAGAGTGGTCTCTACTATAACATGATTAATTTATAAACAGAGGTCTCAGAGGTCAAACTTGTTCAAACATACGAAGGACTTCTTCTAATTACCTAAAAGGCCTATAATTAAGCTCTATAAATTAAATGAAAAGCAGCGAATAATCAAACACATGAATACCAGGTGAGCGATGCAGGCCCATTGGACCTCTTGTATACCAAATTTCGGAGTTGTAGATTAGTTTTGGTTTAAATAACAAATTGTATAACATAGAGTAGGCTTTAACAAGGAATGCATCTATTTATTGAGAATACTCATTCATTGCTAAGAGTGCTTTACCTATGATGTCCTTTGTTTGATAGATGACCTCAGACCACAATTATACTTCCGGGTCGTTGCGAATGTAGTACATTTTGAAATTTCAGGACTGTTACTAAATATTTTGTCTGACTTAGCTGTTACAGATATGTGCATACTTTTAACATATATTTGTAGTTCAATATCTATTCTAGTGAGAGAATTTAGTTTTGACACCATTTCCATGTTTGTTTGTGTGCAGGGACACAAGAAGTTATAAGGCCGGAGTAGTGATATTTTGTAATTTTCCGGATTTTCCCATAATATAGAGGGGTGGTAACATTTAAACAGAAATATCTTTCTTAAATGCAGGTCATGAAGTACTTTCCAGCTCACTGTAGATTCAGCTTGAATAGTTATAAATAATCATATTAAAATTAGATTTTTTACAAAATTTTGAAATATTTTAATTTTTATTTTACCTTGGTATAATATAGAGGGAAATTAATTGTGGTCTGAGGCCAGATCTTTAACGGAGAAAAGGAATGTACCGAAATCATTTATAATGTTGTTCAGATACTTATATTCACTAGTGCATCTAACGCATCTGTTATGAAATTTATATATCTATCATTTATACGATTAAAAGAACGGAGGATTGCGGATTGAGTTTTATCAGGGTTATAACCGACAAGTTCCATTTTGAGCAGTATGAATAAAGTTTAATGAGAACTCTCAGGCAGTTTCTGGTAATATTTAGTCTGTGTCTGCTACGTTTAAAGTATCATTCCTAACCCACTCAGGGAGGTCATTAACGTAGGAATTATAGAGTGATGGACTTAAACTGTCTCCCTGTATGACCCCTGTGATTATATTATATTATTATATTATAATAGACGTAAAGGAAGAGAATTTTAAAGATGACGAGATCCCCTTAAAGATGCTTTTGATGACCTCCCATTTTATCTGACATCAATTCTATCAGTATAGAAAATTAAACAATTTACAAACTCATAACGGATTTTTATTATGGCCATGTTTATATATGGGGAGAAGAAAGGATTTATTTCAATTGCTAACGATCATTTATAAGCATAGCATTAAGTAGTTTGTTTTTTTGTTTTTGTTTTTTTTAAGGAGATGTATTGTTTGGGCTTTACTTTAGTTCTTTTGAAATGCGATTGACTTCTGCACAGGCAAAATTATTCATCAATTGCAACATTGACGGTCGAAAGTAATTTTGTTTTGGATGGAAAGGAAATCCTAGAATGATCAGATATATCAGATAATAATTAATTTTTCTTTGTTTTCATGGTAAATACTCAAATGTGATTGGTTGAAAAAAAAAATTCATTCTTCTATGAAAGAAATTCCGAGAATGGCGCGAAAAATGTGACGTCACAATACGACAATTGATGTTGCGTATTGATTTGAGAAAAAGAATCCCATTTAAAACCAGTAAAATTGTACATAAAACATGTTTTAAATTAGAAAATCATTTTCAAAAATTAATTATAAGCGTTGATGTCAATTATTTTTTAGTTTCATCGGGGTATGAAACAAATTTTGTTTGCAAACTGTATGAATCCGCGTAGCGGATTCTTACAGAAGTTTGCAAACTGTATGAATCCGCGTAGCGGATTCTTACAGAAGTTTGCAAACAAAATTTGTTTCATACCCCGATGAAACTAAAAAATAATTGACATCAACGCTTATAATTAATTTTTGAAAATGATTTTCTAATTTAAAACATGTTTTATGTACATGTTTTATGTACAATTTTACAAATTTTGTTTGCAAACTTCTGTAAGAATCCGCTACGCGGATTCATACAGTTTGCAAACAAAATTTGTTTCATACCTCGATGAAACTAAAAAAAAAATGACATCAATGCTTAACATGAGTTTAATCACACCACATATATAAGTGGTGATAGCTGATTCTTCCGGTAAGTCCGGATGTCATCACTTCGGGATTTTCAATTTTAACTACACATACATGTAATAGTTTAATGGCTTATTACAATTCTATTTTTTAAAGAAATGACACAGCCAATCCACCTTATTTCCTTCTTCGCAGATCCAAGAACTATAAATACACAGATGCACATTATAGTAGGAATCCCTCTGTCTATAAATTAATCATGTTATAGTAGGAATCCCTCAGTCTATAAATTAACCATGTTATAGTAGGAATCCCTCTGTCTATAAATTAATCATGTTATAGAAGGGATCCCTCTGTCTATAAATTAATCATGTTATAGTAGGAATCCCTGTCTATCAATTAATCATGTTACAGTAGGGACTCCACTGTCTATAAACTAATCATGTTATAGTAGGGACCCCTCTGTCTATAAATTAATCATGTTATAGTAGGGATCGATCTGTCTATAAATTAATCATGTTATAGTAGGGATCGATCTGTCTATAAATTAATCATGTTATAGTAGAGACCCCTCTGTCTATAAATTAATCATGTTATAGTAGGAATCCCTCTGTCTATAAATTAATCATGTTATAGTAGGGACCCCTCTGTCTATAAATTAATCATGTTATAGTAGGGACCCCTCTGTCTATAAATTAATCATGTTATAGTAGGGACCCATCTGTCTATAAATTAATCATGTTATAGTAGGGACCCCTCTGTCTATAAATTAATCATGTTATAGTAGGGACCCCTCTGTCTATACATTAACCATGTTATAGTAGGGATCCCTCTGTCTATAAATTAATCATGTTATAGTAGGAATCCCTCTGTCTATAAATTAATCATGTTATAGTAGGAATCCCTCTGTCTATAAATTAATCATGTTATAGTAGGAATCCCTCTGTCTATAAATTAATCATGTTATAGTAGGGACCCCTCTGTCTATAAATTAATCATGTTATAGTAGGGATCGATCTGTCTATAAATTAATCATGTTATAGTAGGGATCGATCTGTCTATAAATTAATCATGTTATAGTAGGGACCCCTGTCTATAAATTAATCATGTTATAGTAGGAATCCCTCTGTCTATAAATTAATCATGTTATAGAAGGGATCCCTCTGTCTATAAATTAATCATGTTATAGTAGGAATCCCTGTCTATCAATTAATCATGTTACAGTAGGGACTCCACTGTCTATAAACTAATCATGTTATAGTAGGGACCCCTCTGTCTATAAATTAATCATGTTATAGTAGGGATCGATCTGTCTATAAATTAATCATGTTATAGTAGGGATCGATCTGTCTATAAATTAATCATGTTATAGTAGGGACCCCTGTCTATAAATTAATCATGTTATAGTAGGGTTCCTGTCTATAAATTAATCATGTTATAGTAGGAATCCCTCTGTCTATCTATTAATCATGTTATAGTAGGAACCCTCTGTCTATAAATTAATCATGTGATAGTAGGAATCCATCTGTCTATAAATTAATCATATTATAGTAGGGATCCCTCTGTCTATAAATTAATCATGTTATAGTAGGAATCACTCTGTCTATAAATTAATCATGTTATAGTAGGAATCCCTCTGTCTATAAATTAATCATGTTATAGTAGGGATCCCTCTGTCTATAAATTAATCATGTTATAGTAGGGACCCTGTCTATAAATTAACTATGTTATAGTAGGAATCCCTCTGTCTATAAATTAACCATGTTATAGTAGGAATCCCTCTGTCTATAAATTAACTATGTTATAGTAGGAATCCCTCTGTCTATAAATTAATCATGTTATAGTAGGAATCCCTCTGTCTATAAATTAACCATGTTATAGTAGGGATCCCTCTGTCTATAAATTAACCATGTTATAGTAGGGATCCCTCTGTCTATAAATTAATCATGTTATAGTAGGAATCCCTCTGTCTATAAATTAACTATGTTATAGTAGGAATCCCTCTGTCTATAAATTAACCATGTTATAGTAGGGATCCCTCTGTCTATAAATTAACTATGTTATAGTAGGAATCCCTCTGTCTATAAATTAACCATGTTATAGTAGGGATCCCTCTGTCTATAAATTAATCATGTTATAGTAGGAATCCCTCTGTCTATAAATTAATCATGTTATAGTAGGGACCCCTCTGTCTATAAATTAATCATGTTATAGTAGGGATCCCTCTGTCTATAAATTAATCATGTTATAGTAGGAATCCCTCTGTCTATAAATTAATCATGTTATAGTAGGAATCCCTCTGTCTATAAATTAATCATGTTATAGTAGGGACCCCTCTGTCTATAAATTAATTATGTTATAGTAGGAATCCCTCTGTCTATAAATTAATCATGTTATAGTAGGAATCCCTCTGTCTATAAATTAATCATGTTATAGTAGGAATCCATCTGTCTATAAATTAATTATGTTATAGTAGGAATCCCTCTGTCTATAAATTAATTATGTTATAGTAGGAATCCCTCTGTCTATAAATTAATCATGTTATAGTAGGAACCCTCTGTCTATAAATTAATTATGTTATAGTAGGAATCCCTCTGTCTATAAATTAATCATGTTATAGTAGGGACCCCTCTGTCTATAAATTAATCATGTTATAGTAGGGATCCCTCTGTCTATAAATTAATCATGTTATAGTAGGAATCCCTCTGTCTATAAATTAATCATGTTATAGTAGGGACCCCTCTGTCTATAAATTAATCATGTTATAGTAGGAATCCCTCTGTCTATAAATTAATCATGTTATAGTAGGGACCCCTCTGTCTATAAATTAATCATGTTATAGTAGGGATCCCTCTGTCTATAAATTAATCATGTTATAGTAGGAATCCTGTCTATAAATTAATCATGTTATAGTAGGGACCCCTCTGTCTATAAATTAATTATGTTATAGTAGGAACCCTCTGTCTATAAATTAATTATGTTATAGTAGGGATCCCTCTGTCTATAAATTAATTATGTTATAGTAGGGATCCCTCTGTCTATAAATTAATCATGTTATAGTAGGGATCCCTGTCTATAAATTAACCATGTTATAGTAGGGACCCCTCTGTCTATAAATTAACCATGTTATAGTAGGGACCCCACTGTCTATAAATTAATCATGTTATAGTAGGAATCCCTCTGTCTATAAATTAATTATGTTATAGTAGGAATCCCTCGGTCTATAAATTTATCACTTTTAGCTCGTCTCTTCGAAGAAGAGTGAGAGCTTATGTTGTCACTCCGGCGTCGGCGTTGGTTTTCCAAATGTTAAATTTTTGGTGCCAGTGTTGAAAGGCATAGTAATTTATGGTAATATGGTCCCTGTGGGGGTCAAACTATCCCCTCCCGGAGTTAAACTAAATGATTTTTTGGGGGAAAAAACAGATTTTTGAAAATTGTTGGACTTGGAAAAATTTTGCGTTAAGTTTTTGGTGCGAGTGTTGAAAGGTATTAATTCATCAATTTATAATTGTACTAGGGTGCTGATAATTGACAATAGAGTCCCTCTGGGGTTAGACTATCCCCTGCCTCCCTGCCAGAGTTAAACTAAAAGATGTTTTTTTAGAAAAAACTAGAATTTTCAAATTTTTGGACTTAGAATATTTCTGCGTTAAGTTTTTGGTGCAAGTGTTGAAAGGTATTAATACATCACTTTATAATTGTACTAGGGTGCTGATAGTTAGTAATAAACTCCCTCTTGGGTTGAACTATCCCCTGCCGGAGTTAAACTAAAAGATTTTTTGGGGAAATAACCAGAATTATCAAATTTTTGGACTTAGAATATTTCTGCGTTAAGTTTTTGGTGCAAGTGTTAAGAGGTTTTAATACATCACTATATAATTGTACACGGGTGCTGATATTTGGCAATAGAGTCCCTAGAGAGTAAGACAATCCCTTCCTGGAGTAAAACTTTAAAAAGAAATTGGATTTTTCTTTTGAAATCTGTGTTTTTTTGTTTTTAAATCTTTGGACTTTGTGTTAAGTTTATATTGTGAGTGTTGAAAGGCATATTAATACATGGTATTAGGTTCCCTGTGGGGGTTAAACTATCCCTTTCCTGAGTTAAACTGAAATATTTTTTGAGGAAAAAACACATTTAAAAAAAAAAAATTTCGTGCAAATGTTGAAAGCTTTTTAACACATCACTTTATGATTGTACTAGGGTGCTGATATTTGGTGAAAGAGTCCCTATGGAGTTACACTATCCTTTCTTGGGGTGAAACTGAATATAAAACAATATGAAAACGTCACAATAGACAATTTATACCGGTCCACATTTTTCAAGGGAGACAACTCTCATTAGGATATGTTGTCAAAAAATTGAAGAAATATGTCCAAAAGCAATTACATTTGTGTTTAATATCTTCATTTAATCTACAACAGCATAGGTTGTCTCCAAAATGTTTTTCAATAAATAATTTATATATATATATAAATTGGTTTGGTTTTGAAAATTGCATGAATTCACAAAACATAATCTGAGCAAGTAAACAATATAAATATTATTAATGCAATTTGCGAAACCATTCCAATTAATATATTTTAATTATTTATTGACAAACATTTGCGAGACGAGCTATGCTGTTCTCCAACAGCTCTTGTTATAGTAGGAATCCCTCTGTCTATAAATTAATCATGCTATAGTATTTATAACACAAGGTCATACATGTACAATATTATATTGTCGTTACAATACAAATTGCAAGGGGATAAGGCAGAAATTATCAAATAATTCACTTGATAGAGTGAAAGTAACTAAATGTTATATTCTCTGAATTAGAAATGTTGTTCACATTGCTTCCTGAGGCTTGTTGTATCCCCATTTTTATGTATTTCAGGTATTTCACTCAAAAATCGTACGATGTGGAAGGCAAAGGTAATACTGTTGACTGGCCTCTGTCTGGTATCGTTTACCTTGGGTACCTCGGTCTGTCCGGCATTGTGTAAATGTCATGGCACGGAAGCAAGCTGCAGAAAGCATTATAAACACCTGTTTTATATCCCTGCATTGCCAGAGGCTACCAAGACGCTTTACTTCACTGGAAATTGGCTTCCACATGTTGACAAAGAAACATTTAAAAACATTTCTTATTTGCGTCTCGAAGAACTTATTTTTGGTGGAAATCATATAAAGAACATTTCAAAAGATGCATTCGAGTTGTTTCCCTATCTGCGTTTCCTAGATCTGAGCGGGAATCAGATCCCGATGGATATTCTCCATGACGCGTTTTATGGACTCCGAAACTCGAAGTTGTATAAAATGAATCTTGAGGATATGGCCTTAACGGACGTTCCTGTGAACATGTTCGAACACCTCCAGGCTACGCCGATTGATGGGTTTGGCTTGTCGAAGAATAATTTTACAATGTTAAATGGGAATGTATTTGCCAAGTTAAACGTTACACATCTTGGAATTAATAACAATTACATCAAGTCAATAAACTGGACAGGGCTTCATAATATCCAGGTTTTACGTCTTCGATGGAACAAACTACCTGATGTTCCAGACTTCTGCTCACAACGGAATATAAGCATCGTACCAAACCTTTTGGTTCTTGATTTAGGCAGCAACAAATTGTTTGAAATACAACCACATCAATTCCGTGGCCATTGTCTGCCAAAACTGACCAACTTAACCTTAGACCAAAACTATTTCAGGGTTGTCCCTAACGACACCTTCCGAGATCTGCCATCTCTCAGGCGTCTGTCGTTAACTTGGATTAGACAGAATGACCTTCTTTTTGAACCTCTGGCGTTTCGGAGCGATAGCATGGAGCTGTTGTACATAGCTAATCACATTGATCATTTTGTCGAGATGAACGACTTACCCAACCTTTTCCGGTTTTGTCCTGCGCTGAAAGTCCTTGACATGACAAAAATTCGGCTGACAACACCCGGGGGACGATTGCTACAAGCCATGTTGTCTCCCCTTACCAACCTAACCAAGTTAGTTTTACAAAATACATATATATACAACGTCCCACCAGACCTATTTCACAAGATGACAAAACTAGAAAATTTAAATTTAATGGGCTGTAACATACAGGGCTGGGAACCAAGGACATTCCAAAATGCAACTTCAATCAGGAGGATTTATCTGAACCGAAACAAGATCACCTTGGTAAACCAAACATCGTTTCCAGCCGAGGTATTGGACAGTCTTTCCTTCATGAACTTACAGGGGAATCCGTTCGCCTGTGACTGTGACGCGTACTGGTTTCGACAATGGGTGCGGCAACACCGATCCATTCTGGCATACTTCCCGAAAGGCTACCAATGTGCCACACCCGTGGCCTGGAAAAATAAACTCCTTGTTGATTACGAGCCTTCCTATCGCGATTGTCATCCTATAAGCGTGTTCATAATCCTCGGTGCGAGTTTGGGTTCAGTCCTGGTTCTAATCACTATTGTTTCTTCGCTCCTATACCACTACCGCTGGCACATTCGGCATTACATCTATATAATGAGGGCCAAGAGAGGGTACGAACGGATCCCAGAAGGAGAAGACTTCGCGTTCGACGCCTTCGTCGCCTATAACACAGAGGATCGCGTGTTTGTTATATCCAAGCTCATACCGTACCTGGAAAACGAGCAAAATCTAAAATTGTGTGTTCATGATCGCGATTTTAAGGCAGGCATGTTGATTGTGGATAACATCCAAGAGACCATTGGGAGAAGCAGGAAAGTTATTTTGGTCCTATCAAATGCTTTTGCAAAGAGTCAGTGGTGCAAGTTTGAACTAGCACTCGCCCAGATCCGCTCTATTGAGGAGGGTGGTAACATGGTGATAATCATTATGTTGGAGGACATCGAGGCAAGATACATGACAAACTCCTTACATGTCCTGCTCAAGTCCACAACATACATACCCTGGGCACAAAACCAGGAAGGTCAGGAACTGTTTTGGAAGCGGCTCGTGGATTCGTTCCAAGGTCAAGGCGATTAGAACGCTTTGGTTCAAGGACGGCCTGATGAGTGCATTCCAAATTTTATGACAAAATTAGATGGCGATCTGCAGCTTGACAGTGGGAATAACGCTGTTTCGGCGTCAAGACTTTATGGAATTTACCATCCTGCTCGTTGTCTGTACTATACAAGAGACATGTTCGAAAAGAGGTCCAAGGTTATATGAAATGATATTTCCCCTTCGTAATTTTTGCAGAATTATTCCTCACGTTTAATTTTTTTTTTTTTTTTTTTTTTTTCAGTTTTAAAATCTTTTTATTCATCCTTTTGCATATTACAAGTACATGAAATACATATAAAAAAAAACCCATCAGTTATAGATACAGTTTTACAGCAGCACAATATCATTTTGAGAAGAGCATCAAGGGTGACAATAAGTTGGTATACATAATAGCAACATTTTAGAAAATGCGTACATGTATATATATTGAAACAATGTTTAATGGCTAATAGAAATAAAGTATGTATTGAACAATTTGGATAAATATGTACCATTGTTGAATTATATATAGCTTACAGTATTAAGAGGTTGATAAGTGTACATATATATGTATAGTAAGTCGACCATCATTTGTATAAACTGAAGGTGTTGCATAGTATAGAATATATATACTGGTTTTAAGAAACAGCAGAAATGCAAGCTACCTGAGTATTATTTTGAGACTTGTCTCCCTTTGATTAAAAGCTATATCTGGATTTGTATATAATATAAAAAGGCTAATGAAAGTAGCTATTGTTAATTATTGATTTGATGTCATGTACTTATATAAGGCAATTAGTGAATATAGTAATAAAACAAGAAATAAAGGATTTTTTTCTTATTATTTACAACATTTAATACAGCTTTCACACTCACTTTCACACATTTACTGAATGCACACACACATATATATATACTTATACAAATAAAAGGTGTATATTCAGTAAGAGAAAAATCTATTTTATATGGACCATTTATTTTCAAACTTATTGTACTCCATCTTATTTCTAAATATTACTTCTTCTGTTTTCAGGTAAATATCTAATTCGTTTTTGAATCCATTTATATAAGGAAGACAGTTTCTAAGTTTGTAAATATGAAACTTTGCTAATAGAAGTAAAGTGTTGAGATATTTTAACTCTTGTTCCTTGGGTAATTTACCCAATATTACATCAACATTTTGTAGTTGTATAGTTCTAGTTGTCTTATTGTATAGCCATACTTTAAAATCATCCCAAAAGTTTTCAACTATTCTGCATTCCCAAAACATATGCATAATTGTTTCAATGTGACGGTTGCAAAAAGTGCAGAGAGGAGAGCCTTTTATGTTGATCATATGTAAAAATGTATTTGTACTAATTATTCTATGTATTATTCTGTATTGAAACCATTTAAGTTTACAGTCTGGTGGATTTAAATGGGATTATATTAATTTTTTTCCACCATATTGTGTCTTTCACCAAATCAAGTTGATTTTGGATATTTTTGCAGTTTAGAGTTAACAAGAGATCCCAGAGGGATCTTGGCGCCCACCATTGAATGATCTTTATAGGTTCCATGTCAGATTGATCTTTTCTCTACTTTTCCCTTCCTCTAAGTCTTACTAATCTGTGTAAATTCAGAAACAGCCCTCTAGTACTTTGCAAACAATTTAAGATTTAGCGATAATGGCTGTCTGTTGTTTTCGGATTGGTCCGAAAATGCAACACCAGGGACCAAGGGGAGCCTACATATGAAATTCGAGAAAGATCCCTTCAGTACCTTCTGTAAAATAGCGATAACAAACTTCAATTGTCAAAATACAAGATGGCTGCCTGTCGGGCAGGTTGTTTTCTGACTGGTCTCAAAATCCAATATGCATAACTAGGCACAGAGGGCAACCTACAAATGAAATTTCAGAAAGATCCCTTCAGCAATTTCTGATAAATAGCGACAACAAACTTGAATTGTCAAAATCCAAGATGGCTGCCTGTCGGCCATGTTGTTTTCCTATTGGTCCTAAGATGCAATATGCAGAACTACAGACCAAGGGCAACTTACAAAAACGTTTGAGAAAGATCCCTTCAGTACTTTCTCAGAAATAGCGATAACAAACTTCAATTGTCAAAATCCAAGATGGCTGCCAGTCGGCCATGTTGTTTTCCGATTGGTCTCAAAATGTAATATGCATAACTAGGCACCAAGGGGAACCTATATATGAAATTTGAGAAAGATCCCTTCAGTACTTTCTGAGAAATAGCGATAACAAACTTCAATTGTCAAAATCCAGATGGCTGCCTGTCGGCCATGTTGTTTTCCGATAGGTCTCAAAATGCAATATGCATAACTAGGCACCAAGGGGAACCTACATATGAAATTTGAGAAAGATCCCTTCAGTACTTTCTCAGAAATAGCGATAACAAACTTCAATTATCAAAATCCAAGATGGCTGCCTGTCGGCCATGTTGTTTTCCGATTGGTCTCAAAATGCAATATGCATAACTAGGCACCAAGGGGAGCCTACATATGAAATTTGAGAAAGATCCCTTCAGTACTTTCTCAGAAATAGCGATAACAAACTTCAATTATCAAAATCCAAGATGGCTGCCTGTCGGCCATGTTGTTTTCTGATTGGTCTCAAAATGCAATATGCATAACTAGGCACCAAGGGGAATCTACATATGAAATTTGAGAAAGATCCCTTCAGTACTTTCTCAGAAATAGCGATAACAAACTTCAATTATCAAAATCCAAGATGGCTGCCTGTCGGCCATGTTGTTTTCCGATTGGTCTCAAAATGCAATATGCATAACTAGGCACCAAGGGGAGCCTACATATGAAATTTGAGAAAGATCCCTTCAGTACTTTCTCAGAAATAGCGATAACAAACTTCAATTATCAAAATCCAAGATGGCTGCCTGTCGGCCATGTTGTTTTCTGATTGGTCTCAAAATGCAATATGCATAACTAGGCACCAAGAGAAACATACATATGAAATTTGAGAAAGATCCCTTCAGTACTTTCTCAGAAATAGCGATAACAAACTTCAATTGTCAAAATCCAAGATGGCTGCCTGTCGGCCATGTTGTTTTCCGATTGGTCTCAAAATGCAATATGCATAACTAGACACCAAGGGGAACATACATATGAAATTTGAGAAAAATCCTTTCAGTACTTTCTCAGAAATAGCGATAACAAACTTCAATTATCAAAATCCAAGATGGCTGCCTGTCGGCCATGTTGTTTTCCGATTGGTCTCAAAATGCAATATGCATAACTAGGCACCAAGGGGAGCCTACATATGAAATTTGAGAAAGATCCCTTCAGTACTTTCTCAGAAATAGCGATAACAAACTTCAATTATCAAAATCCAAGATGGCTGCCTGTCGGCCATGTTGTTTTCTGATTGGTCTCAAAATGCAATATGCATAACTAGGCACCAAGGGGAATCTACATATGAAATTTGAGAAAGATCCCTTCAGTACTTTCTCAGAAATAGCGATAACAAACTTCAATTATCAAAATCCAAGATGGCTGCCTGTCGGCCATGTTGTTTTCCGATTGGTCTCAAAATGCAATATGCATAACTAGGCACCAAGGGGAGCCTACATATGAAATTTGAGAAAGATCCCTTCAGTACTTTCTCAGAAATAGCGATAACAAACTTCAATTATCAAAATCCAAGATGGCTGCCTGTTGGCCATGTTGTTTTCTGATTGGTCTCAAAATGCAATATGCATAACTAGGCACCAAGAGAAACATACATATGAAATTTGAGAAAGATCCCTTCAGTACTTTCTCAGAAATAGCGATAACAAACTTCAATTGTCAAAATCCAAGATGGCTGCCTGTCGGCCATGTTGTTTTCCGATTGGTCTCAAAATGCAATATGCATAACTAGACATAATAAAGATAATGTAACCATCACTTTTTTTTATGTTTTTACTTTCAATTTACAGTAAAACTAATTATGTGACTAGCGCCGGCAGTAATAGGGCATCTCGTGACAGATGAAGAGAGTGCTTCGTTTCGAAGGACAAAAAACATGTTGCCGACTGAAAAAGTATGCAATCCGAATTAGGTAGATTAAAAAACGGAAACGCGCAGAACATGAAGATAGGGTAAGAATGACGTAGAGCACGGAGGAAAAAATTGCAAGTGAAACTGGATGGCAGCGGTGGACCATCCTTTAGAATGTAGCGGCAGAATGATTGCAATCAATGCTATTTGGGAGATTATGGTGACCTCTGGAATAAATAAAGCAAAAGAGGGCTATTAGAATTATAGCCATTTTTAAATCGCCACCGTCCCATAAAATACATACGTGTAGAGGAAGTTAGCCGGTGTATTTACTTGTTCATGAATGTTTTAACAATTAACTGTTACCAGCTAATGCCACGGGGAGGCCTCCTCTTCAAAGAGCCGTTTGCTTTGTTTTTGTTTTTTGTTTCGTGGTGGTGGACTTAAATCACTAATAATAGCAATCCTGTATCCTGTATGAGGGGCCAGCCCAACTCCCCCATGTGTCATGAGGGCCAGCCCAACTCCCCTATGTGTCATGAGGGACAGCCCAACTCCCCCATGTGTCATGAAGCGCCAGTCCAACTCCCCCATGTGTCATGAAGCGCCAGTCCAACTCCCCCATGTGTCATGAGGGGCCAGCCCAACTCCCCCATGTGTCATGAGGGGCCAGCCCAACTCCCCCATGTGTCATGAAGCGCCAGTCCAACTCCCCCATGTGTCATGAGGGACAGCCCAACTCCCCCATGTGTCATGAGGGACAGCCCAACTCCCCCATGTGTCATGAAGCGCCAGTCCAACTCCCCCATGTGTCCTGTATGAGGGGCCAGCCCAACTCCCCCATGTGTAATGAGGGGCCAGTCCAACTCCCCTATGTGTCCTGTATGAGGGGCCAATCCAACTCTCTCATGTGTCCTGTATGAGGGGCCAGCCCAACTTCCCCATGTGTCATGAGGGGCCAGTCAAACTCCCCCATGTGTCATGAGGAGCCATCCCAACTCCCCCATGTGTCATGAGGGGCCAGTCCAACTCCCCCATGTGTCATGAGGGGCCAGTCCAACTCCCCCATGTGTCATGAGGGGCCAGTCCAACTCCCCCATGTGTCATGAGGAGCCAGTCAAACTCCCCCATGTGTCATGAGGGGCCAGCCCAACTCCCCATGTGTCATGAGGGGCCAGTCCAACTCCTCCATGTGCCATGAGGGGCCAGCCCAACTCCACCGTGTGTCATGAGGGGCCAGTCCAACTCCCCCATGTGTCCTGAGGCGCCAGGCCAACTCCCAAATGTGTCATGAGGGGCCAACCCAACTCCCCTATGTGTCATGAGGGGCCAGCCCAACTCCCCCATGTGCCATGAGGGGCCAGTCCAACTCCCCCATGTGTCATGTATGAGGGGCCAGTCCAACTCCCTCATGTGTCCTGTATAAGGCGCCAGTCCAACTCCCCCATGTGTCATGAGGGGCCAGTCCAATTCCCCCATGTGTCCTGTATAAGGGGCCAGTCCAACTCCCCTATGTGTCCTGTATGAGGGGCCAGTCCAACTCCCCCATGTGTCATGAGGGGCCAGTCCAACTCTCTCATGTGTCCTGTATGAGGGGCCAGTCCAACTCCCCCATGTGTCCTGTATGAGGCGCCAGTCAAACTCCCCCATGTGTCCTGAGGCGTCAGTCCAACTCCCCAATGTGTCATGAGGGGCCAACCCAACTCCCCCATGTGTCATGAGGGGCCAGCCCAACTCCCCCATGTGTCATGAGGGGCCAGTCCAACTCCCCGTGTGTCATGTATGAGGGGCCAGTCCAACTCCCCCATGTGTCATGTATGAGGGGCTAGTCCAACTCCCTCATGTGTCATGTATGAGGGGCCAGCCCAACTCCCCCATGTGTCATGAGGGGCCAGTCCGACTCCCCCGTGTGTCATGTATGAGGGGGCCAGTCCAACTCCCCCATGTGTCCTGTATGAGGGGCCAGTCCAACTCCCCCATGTGTCCTGTATGAGGGGCCAGTCCAACTCCCCCATGTGTCCTGTATGAGGGGCCAGCCCAACTCCCCCATGTGTCCTGTATGAGGGACCAGCCTAACTCCCCAATGTGTCATGAGGGGCCAGCCCAACTCCCCCATGTGTCCTGTATGAGGGGCCAGTCAAACTCCCCCATGTGTCATGAGGGGCCAGCCCAACTCCCCATGTGTCATGAGGGGCCAGTCAAACTCCCTCATGTGTCATGTATGAGGGGCTAGTCCAACTCCCTCATGTGTCATGTATGAGGGGCCAGCCCAACTCCCCCATGTGTCATGAGGGGCCAGTCCGACTCCCCCGTGTGTCATGTATGAGGGGCCAGTCCAACTCCCCCATGTGTCCTGTATGAGGGGCCAGTCCAACTCCCCCATGTGTCCTGTATGAGGGGCCAGTCCAACTCCCCCATGTGTCCTGTATGAGGGGCCAGCCCAACTCCCCCATGTGTCCTGTATGAGGGACCAGCCTAACTCCCCAATGTGTCATGAGGGGCCAGCCCAACTCCCCCATGTGTCCTGTATGAGGGGCCAGTCAACTCCCCCATGTGTCATGAGGGGCCAGCCCAACTCCCCATGTGTCATGAGGGGCCAGTCAAACTCTCCCATGTGTCATGAGGGGCCAGCCAACTCCCCCATGTGTCATGAGGGGCCAGCCAACTCCCCCATGTGTCATGAGGGGCCAGCCCAACTCCCCCATGTGTCATGAGGGGCCAGACATATTACATAAAACTTATCACAATATCTCCTTCAGAACTGAATTTTCTAGAATCAAATATTCTTAATTGACAGAAAGGTGTTTGATCAAAATTCTAATTTCCATTACTCAAGTTACCTGTGCCTAACTTGGAGGGAATTAATGAGTTTGTGATGATATTTTCTGTGTTTGTTTTTTCTTTGCTTATAGAAATGATTTGAATAATGATTTTTGTTTCTATGGCTATCACTACATGGTTGGTTGTGTGGTATTGAAAGCGAAACCACTGAAAAACTCTGTTATTCTTAAATCAATAATGCATCTACCACATGTGTATATGGATTATAATCATTCTTACTAACAAGTTTAATTTGTATCTATATTGTCAACTGACATTTTATCAACAGAATCCTAAATATACGGTATACAGGGTACAGATACAATTGTACAGATGTATAGATACAATTGTACAGATGTATAGATACAATTGTACAGATGTATAGATACAATTGTACAGATGTATAGATACAATTGTACAGATGTATAGATACAATTGTACAGATGTATAGATACAATTGTACAGATAGTTGTACAGATGTATAGATACAGTTGTACAGATGTATAGATACAATTGTAGACAGATGTATAGATACAATTGTACAGATGTATAGATACAATTGTACAGATGTATAATACAATTGTACAGATGTATAGATACAGTTGTACAGATGTATATATACAATTGTAGACATGTATAGATACAATTGTACAGATGTATAGATACAATTGTACAGATGTATAGATACAATTGTAGACAGATGTATAGATACAGTTGTACAGATGTATAGATACAATTGTACAGATGTATAGATACAACTGTACAGATGTATAGATACAGTTGTAGACAGATGTATAGATACAATTGTACAGATGTATAGATACAATTGTACAGATGTATAGATACAATTGTACAGATGTATAGATACAATTGTACAGATGTATAGATACAATTGTACAGATGTATAGATACAGTTGTAGACAGATGTATAGATACAATTGTACAGATGTATAGATACAATTGTACAGATGTATAGATACAATTGTACAGATGTACAGATACAATTGTAGACAGATGCATAGATACAATTGTACAGATGTATAGATACAATTGTAGACATGTATAGATACAATTGTACAGATGTATAGATACAATTGTACAGATGTATAGATACAATTGTAGACAGATGTATAGATACAGTTGTACAGATGTATAGATACAATTGTACAGATGTATAGATACAACTGTACAGATGTATAGATACAGTTGTAGACAGATGTATAGATACAATTGTACAGATGTATAGATACAATTGTACAGATGTATAGATACAATTGTACAGATGTATAGATACAATTGTACAGATGTATAGATACAACTGTACAGATGTATAGATACAGTTGTAGACAGATGTATAGATACAATTGTACAGATGTATAGATACAATTGTACAGATGTATAGATACAATTGTACAGATGTATAGATACAATTGTACAGATGTATAGATACAATTGTACAGATGTATAGATACAATTGTACAGATGTATAGATACAATTGTACAGATGTATAATACAATTGTACAGATGTATAGATACAATTGTACAGATGTATAGATACAATTGTACAGATGTATAGATACAATTGTACAGATGTATAGATACAATTGTACAGATGTATAGATACAATTGTACAGATGTATAGATACAATTGTACAGATGTATAGATACAATTGTACAGATGTATAGATACAATTGTACAGATGTATAGATACAATTGTACAGATGTATAGATACAATTGTACAGATGTATAGATACAGTGGTACAGATGTATAGATACAATTGTACAGATGTATAGATACAGTTGTACAGATGTATAGATACAATTGTACAGATGTATAGATACAGTGGACGATGTATAGATACAATTGTACAGATAATGTACAGATGTATAGATACAATTGTACAGATGTATAGATACAGTTGTACAGATGTATAGATACAATTGTACAGATGTATAGATACAGTTGTACAGATGTATAGATACAATTGTACAGATGTATAGATACAGTTGTACAGATGTATAGATACAATTGTACAGATGTATAGATACAGTTGTACAGATACAATTGTACAGATGTATAGATACAATTGTAGACAGATGTATAGATACAGTTGTACAGATGTATAGATACAGTTGTACAGATGTATAGATACAGTTGTACAGATGTATAGATACAGTTGTACAGATGTATAGATACAATTGTAGACAGATGTATAGATACAGTGGTACAGATGTATAGATACAATTGTACAGATGTATAGATACAATTGTACAGATGTATAGATACAATTGTACAGATGTATAGATACAGTCTATAGTCAGCATTGAAGAGGACCAAATTGTATGATGAAGCAACCTCATTGCACTCACCAGGGATCATGGCCAACATATTACATTGTGGTATGGACACGACCTCCATTGTAATCATTGTTAAATTACAACCTAAAGTTTGTATTCATTCCATACGTCCCATATTTCCATCCAATATATCAAAACATAAACAAATGAAAAATGACATTGTTGGTACAATATTTATTACATATAAATCTGACACCAAACTGAAGTTTACAGACACATCATCACTGTACTGGTATACTGCGGTGGTATAAATACTGAGTGTGCTGAAAATGGACAAAAGCAGCTATAGGGGATGCTAGCTTATTGCTTATTTGTTTTAAAATAAATTTTGTAGTCCTTCATTTCAGCATACTACTGGCCCAGTCTCTGGTTATAGAGAAATTTTTGTTTAAAGATTTTAAAAATTTCATCCCTGTGATCTTTAATGTAGGTCAAGGTCATTCATTTGAACAAATTTGGTAGCCATTCACCCCAGCATGCTAAAGACCCAATACCAATAATAATAACTGGTTTCTGGGCCTCTTGGTTATTGAGAAATATTTTAAAGGGGAAAAGTTTACGTAGGCACCATGGGATAAGCGCATTGGGGGTGGGGACACGATTATTCCCGAGCATGGGATATACCCAATAAAACATATGGTACATTAATAAGCTGTTTAGACACTATTGTGTATATCAAACCTCTTCATTATAGACCATATACATACATACATTAACTGTAAGCCTTTAAGTTGTTTTGATCATTTCTTTTTTTATTTAACAGTCGATATTTATTTATATGTACCCTTCATCAGTCAACACAAAATTTAAAAAAAAAGTTTTACTGTTAAGAGTTGAATACATGTATTATAATAAATCAACACAGAAATCGGCTCTGAGGGAAAAAAAATCTGAAATTACACTGTATGAAAATCCTTATACATGTATCTGTAAATTGGATCATTGTTAACGTGGCCGTAAAACCTTCCTGTGGTGAGTTATAGTGGCTCATTGTTAACGTGGCCGTAAAACCTTCCTGTGGTGAGTTATAGTGGCTCATTGTTAACGTGGCCGTAAAACCTTCCTGTGGTGAGTTATAGTGGGTCATTGTTAACGTGGCCGTAAAACCTTCCTGTGGTGACTTATAGTGGGTCTTTGTTAACGTGGCCGTAAAACCTTCCTGTGGTGAGTTATAGTGGATCATTGTTAACGTGGCCGTAAAACCTTCCTGTGGTGAGTTATAGTGGCTCATTGTTAACGTGGCCGTAAAACCTTCCTGTGGTGAGTTATAGTGGATCATTGTTAACGTGGCCGTAAAACCTTCCTGTGGTGAGTTAAAGTGGCTCATTGTTAACGTGGCCGTAAAACCTTCCTGTGGTGAGTTATAGTGGGTCTTTGTTAACGTGGCCATAAAACCTTCCTGTGGTGAGTTATAGTGGCTCATTGTTAACGTGGCCGTAAAACCTTCCTGTGGTGAGTTATAGTGGCTCATTGTTAACGTGGCCGTAAAACCTTCCTGTGGTGAGTTATAGTGGGTCTTTGTTAACGTGGCCATCATTGTTAACGTGGCCGTAAAACCTTCCTGTGGTGAGTTATAGTGGCTCATTGTTAACGTGGCCGTAAAACCTTCCTGTGGTGAGTTATAGTGGGTCTTTGTTAACGTGGCCGTAAAACCTTCCTGTGGTGAGTTATAGTGGGTCTTTGTTAACGTGGCCGTAAAACCTTCCTGTGGTGAGTTATAGTGGATCTTTGTTGATATGACCCTCAGACAACAAAAAGTCGTAAATTCTCCTTGTTTTGTTGACATCAATCTTGATCATATTCCGTGCCTGACTAAGTTTTAGGCTTCCAGCTTTAGCGCACTCCGCTGTCATTACAGCTCGGAATTCTAGGTACGCGTCGGGAACAAGTCTGATACCGGCACACATCTCCCTCTCAGAGTCCGTCAGTTTGTCATACCCTGGCAGACCAATGATGTCGAGAGGTGGTGCTGAGCGCCGTGGAATCATGGGAAGGGGGGCAGCCACACCTTTAGATATGGTGTTCAACACGACTTGTCTCTGTAACCAAGTCTGACAAGCTTTGTTATCATTCATGTGCACCAGAATTTCACTCAGCAGATTGGTTTGTGCCTTTGTTGCCTGGCGCCGTTTCTTCAAGGTCTTGTAAATATTCGTGTTTCTCATGCGGATGATACCATTTTGCCGACATTCTTGTAACCGTCTGATTTGTAGACGTAATTCCTTCTCTACATGTATACCCTTAATAAACTTGTCATATTCAATTGGTGATTGAAGAGGTACAAACACTCTTAGCTTATCTACCAGATCTGTGATGTTATGGACATACAGTCGGTTGCTCGCCTGAACTTTTGACAGATTAATCAGACCGTATTTTCTTACAATCATTTTCCGCTTTCCTCTCTGTTTTAAACAATGTAGATACACATCCATCACGGCCAACTTCAGTCTCTCCTCCAACTCGTCGGTCTCCTCCTCTTCATCAAATGATATCGACTGGATTTCCAACTCCTGGAAATTGTCATATTCAATGTTAAAATCTCCACGAGCCGCCATATATCCCCCCATCTCCTGTTGTACTACGGAGGTATCGGGGAATCGCGGTGGATCGTCACACAACTTATAGACGAGAGGTTGGGGATAAACGTGTTGGTTCCAGTCCCGGAACTGTGGGAGGTCAGGTATAGGACCGTTGATGTAACTTGTGTTGTAGTGGCGTTTACATTCCTCCTTGTTTTTGGTTCGCAGTCTCTGAGCTGCATCTGACCAATTCCCATAACCACAATCTGATAAAGTTTCCAACAATACTGTTTCCTCTGAAGCTGTCCAGTTATTTTCAAACAATGTGAAATCATTTCTGAGGATTGTATAAGCATGATCACTTTGATGTGAGCCAAACTCTACACCTTTGGAGAAACACTGGAGACAAAGTTGTACCTGGGCAGGCCTACAATCCACACAGACAATATATGGCTCTAACACCATGTCCTTACACCCGCCACACTTCAGCTTCATTCGGATTTCTTCCTCATCCATATTGAGAGTACAATTGTTTTTATTTCCCCACAAAGACACTGAACATTTGCATCAACGTTTGAAGTACAAGAATGTACGTTTTTGTATGTGATAATGATTAAACAAATGTGGCAGTAGATTTTAGGATGGCAGCTCCGGACCTCCTCCGTGGTAATTACCATCCAGAGTCGCTCCACTGAAGTCAAGTCCTGGATTCTGAAATGAAAACAACCAGAAATGAAAAATCAAAACAATATTGATTTCAGGGGCCAATTGACTACTACAGAACAAATATATAGCTAGTCCTCGAAACTCTTTAAACACAAGAGGCCCAGAGAGCCTGCATCGTTCACCTGGATATTTCAGTAATCATGGCAAAATACTCTTAAGTTATATTATATTTCACATATTTTTCTACTTCTGAACTGCCTCTCCCAAACTACAGGTGGACCAAATCCTGTTATTCTAGAAAAAGGAAAAGTATTTTTTATATCAGTCACCATTTATGCCAAATCTGTTCCTCTTTCCCTAAAAATGTTTCTGACCAAATTTGGTAAAAATCCATTTCAGAACTTTGTGATAAGTAGTGATTAAAATGACCTACCTCTATTTCCCCTATTGGGCCCTGCCCCTCTGTCTCTAGGGGAGTCAGAGTGACCTTTCATGAAAAATCTGTTCCGCTCCCTGTTTCTGACCAAATTTGTTTCAAATCCATTCAGTACTTTATGACTAAATGCAATTAGATCTCCTTTGCCCAATAAAGCTCCAGAATGAATTTTATCAAAATCAATTCAGGTGTTCAGGACTAGTAGTGATTTAAAGAATTTACGGTTTTACCTCAATTTCTTATTGGGCCCCACTACTCCTGCCCCAAGGGGAGCCAAATCCTCCTTTTATACAACGTTTGATCTCCTTTGCCCAATAATGCTCCAGAACGAATTTCATCAAAAAATGTAAAGAACTATTTTTAGATCTACCTCTTAGCACACACTCCATTTCACAGTTCAAAACACAGTTAAAGTGGCTGCCAATTGAAGATTAATTTTATTTTAGAAAAGCTGTTCTCGCTTACAAAATTTTACATGGGGATATCAAATGTCTTAAGCAATATATTTACCTATGTCAGGGATGTTAGTTTAAGAAGTACAAGGTCTTCAATAGGTAGAATATTGTTACACTGAGTTTTGTTTTAGGCAGAATACTACGTCATACACTTAATTTTGCTTTTGATGTCAGATGAAACTACTTACTTCTAACTGAAATCTTTGCAGTGTCAGTTTCTTTTCCATCTGATCAAAGGTGAACGGATCAACAACATAACTGTCCATTAACAGGGATCTCCAGCAGTTTTTTGCAGTAGCTACTCCTTTCACTAGACATATTCTCAAAAACTTCTTGTCCTCTACAAAAAGATAAAACGAACATTTCATAGATGAATTTTTATGGGATTAAAAACAAAATCAAAATAATGTACATTAAAAATATAGTTTCTAAAACAGAACACAAGACCTCGGTATTTCTCATCTGTCTTAAGTTTTGTCAGAGTGCTCAGTCACAGGGTCGAGACCAATGTAAACCTAATTGTGTCCACAGGAATGCTGAGTGTCACAGGGTTGAAAAGGGGGCATTAATTTACTATTTCTTTACATATACATGTAAATATACATATGTATTTCTTACCAAATGTCCAAATAGAATCTTCAGCATGGATAACCGAGAATAATGTTCCCTGGAACAAAAGAAATAAAAATAAAAACAAACTCCATACTTGCCAACTTTCCCGATTTAGTCGGGAATTTCCCGATTCCAGACTCCCTGCCCTGTCACCCGATCGTATAGATAAAACATAGGGTATTCTCCCGATTTTGGAGAATATGTCTTGATAACCCCGTATGTATGGAGCCTATATTCATCTTGTTAGTTTCACTTAGGCCTATGACAGGTAACGCTTGCTGGCTGGTGAAAGACATATGTGTGAGTTTAACTCACGTATGCAAGTGGTCCTATACAAAATTATCCTGCAATAATTGTTTGTTAAATGAAATTACTGGAAGTCCACATATACTCTTATCTGGAAATACTGTACAAATGTAAATCATTAACTGAAAAAATTCCAATGCGCCTTATGACCCTTAAGTTTGTTATTAATCTGGATATATTTTAGCTACTCTGATTCTTTTCATACATGATGGATAAATAATGTTACAGAAAATTAGACTTTATTTTTAAGTATACAAAATACATAGTGATAGATCAGTCGACTTACATAGCCGGAACACCTATAATAGCTATTATTATTGTGGAAACATCACATCCCTGTCTACATGCTCCAATATTGGGTATGATGATATTAATAAAAATGTCTGATTTAAACAACTTTTTCTTATTTTTTGACATGTTTGTATATGAAGAATGGGGCCTTATTGGGGTACTGAATAAATATATTTGAACATAAAAACAAATCGTGTCAAGATATTTACAAGTTACAACATTTCTGAATTTGACAAATTTGCCTGTGTCTGCCTCGGATCTGTACATTGTTTCTGTTCCAGCACTTTGACACACACAGTGTTTATAATGTTAAAACTTCCATTTAATGGTGATGGCTAGTCCTGTCTACTAACCCTTTGTCTGATTTTTTTTTTACGTTTCAAAACGTGTTACATTAGAGATTGTTATGTATGTTTTTATTTTAATATAATGTCAATTGTTTACAAAAACTTTATAAGTATATAAGAGAATATTGAATAGTTTCCCATTGAATATAACATATATTTCACAAGTTAAATTTATCATATATTTAACGGGAAAATTACCATCAATTTTTTTTCCCGTTTTATTGCACTTTATACTAGCTAAGAAAAATAAAATAAAAATCATCAACAAATTAATAGTGTTAAAAAGTGCAGGGATTAGTAACATTATTCATGCGTCGTCTCTTTGTGAGGGTACCCCACATCAACTTGACAACGCCAAGGAACAATTTTTTTTTAAATGAAGCATGCGATTGTAAAACAATAATATACTCATCTATAATGCAACATTTTAATATAATCATCATAACCATGTCCACAAGTACCTGTGGCTGTGCTCGGCACAAGTGACTTCTGTTAAATTAGTAGGAATTTATAGGCTTGTAAAATATCACTGTTTTGACGGCCCTGAATTAATAGAGAGCGTAGCTCGAACGGGCGAAGCCCGTTCGCGTAGCGAACTTAATGGTAGAGATGTCTCGGAAACCCCCCCTTTTCCCCCAATATACTTAGAGTTCAAAAACTTTCTCAGTAACCGGAAACAGGAAGTCACGACAAGATCCAGTGTTGCGCAAGACTGTATTCAAAGTCACATTCTCGGGAGATTACAAAATATCAAGATTTTCAAAATATGCAAATGTTTGACTTCACACTAGTTAGAATTTGTTAATAAAATTTATCACCAACAAGTTCTTAATTTTTTATATTCAAAACGTAACGGTATAATTTTCAACGAAAATATTTCCGGTGTTTTACGAGTGCAGCTCCGGTCCGTTCGAGTTGCATACAAGTTTACCAAATATAGCACATAAAATAAAGAGGACTTCCGAATTTTTTTGTTGTCGTCTGCTGCTCATCTGCGAGATTAATCCGAAGGGTTCTGATGTAATATCGCCTTTCAAGCTGTATCTACGTAGTAAGATCGTCAGAAAATTCGGACTACTGCGAGATCTGCTGTCCCGTCACCTTGTCATCGCTTAATCAGTCTATTTTAAGACTTATTCTACGATTAGTTTTTGTAGTAAGTTATCTAAATCATAATTCTTGTTGATATATACTTTATTACAAACCAGTGTATAGATCTGTTGGCAATATATTCATTTTGTAACGTGGGATTTACTATTCTAGTACACTAGATTATGTGTGCTTGTTTCTCGAATTCCATGGGCACCGGGATTGCTGCGCTCTCACATAGGCCATGCCTAAAATTATATTAATAACTGCATTGTAGTTTCAGACAAAATATTGTTGAATTACCTCGATGATTACTTTGGACTTGACTTCAACTTTTATATGTTTTGGTTTGATTGTACATTTGATTTCTTTGACAGACGTCCCATTGGGTAACGTTATTTCAACGAAAACTTCTTCAATGGTTTGCCACCATTGTCCCCAGTCTGTTATCGAGGGGATGATACCACTTCGCTCGTCAAAATTGGCCATGGCATGATCGACGAAACCATAGTGTATACTACGCTTGAACGAACGATAGAAACAGCTTGATGTAAATCATTCTTGTGAATGAGATCATATGCTACAATTTGCGACATATTTATTGGATATAAAATGTGATCTACTAAGCCTATTGTTACAGATAATGATTTATTAGATAGAAAATAGCAGGTATACCTAAAAGCTAAAAACAATGATACTCTATGAACTATATGAATAACACGGCGAAATTTTACGACATTAAACCTCGTTGTGGTGTACATGTGGACTCAACACATCAAACAGTTGCATCACGTTGTATCACTCGTTCCTGCGATTATATTTGAGTGAAATACATTGTGATGACAGGGTGAGTATCGTGATGATGAATTCTTTCCAATGGACTTCAGTCGGTGTCGACTGAATTAAGGTTCGGTACCTACAGTCAAGTAGTCTGATCCCCCCCCCCCCCCCCCCCCCCCCCTGTACTGTAGAAACAGTCCGTATAACGGTTAGGACTTAGGTCCCTGTAAACAGTATGTTTTGTTACTTGTCAAGTTGTCATTGAACTCTTCAGTTAGATTTGGGAGACTCTCTGAACCAATTGATAAGTCGTGAAGCAGTTATAAATAGGATAAACTCATATCAGAACCTTTCATATTAACACATACTGTAATCGTCTTAGTCCAAGTTTCCTCTGACCCTGACACCATGTCTACTGTATATATTACTGGTTTGCCTTCAATACTGAAGATAAGTACTAACCGTAGGCCGGTGGTTTTTCTCCGGGTACTCCGGCTTTCCTCCACCTCCAAAACCTGGCACGTCCTTAAATGACTCCGAGTGGCTGTTAATAGGACGTTAAACAAAAACAAACCAAACCAAAGTATATATAGTAACAAGGGTCTGATCTAGACATTTACAATTGTATATTTATAACTGAACCACCAATATTACACCCTCACCTTCCAACTGTAGGTGGTAAATATTTGATAAAAATGTTTAGGTTGGGTTTTCTTTGGTTCATACAGTTGAAGTAAGAAATTGCTAGAAGTTGACATGGATAGCAAAGATGGTGCCGGTAAGGCTTCAGAGGTCCAAGTGGAAAGGAAGAGCACTGCAAAGCTTGATGAAATCCGGCAAATTGAAAAACAAGTGCAGGAAAGGTGGAGGAAAGAGCGCATTTTTGAAGAGGATGCACCTGTTCCTGGCAGTCCTGAAGCCAAGTAAGTACACCTACATAGTGGGTTCAACCCTTTAGCTCAGACATCATAAAACTTTTATGATTTTTAGTTCACCTGAATCGAAGGTCCAGTGATCATGAGCTTATGCCAACAATTTCATTTAACATCTTCTTTAAATCGTTACTAGTCTTAATCTACTTAATTAACTAATTTTAACTAAATTGGTCAGAAACATTCTCAGTGGGGAACAGTGTTTGTATAAATATTGACTCTGTCCCCCCAGGGGCCAAAGGGAACCCAATAGGGGAAAATATAGCAAAAAAAAAGAAAAACTTTAGAAACCTTTTTCTTTTTCAAGAATAACAGGATTTGGTCCACCTGTAGTTTGAGCCATTAATAGGAAAGACAGTTTAAAATTAGGAAAATACTTGAAATACCTGGACTAGTGGTATAACTTGAATTAGATTATTTTGCCATAATTACTGAAATATCCAGGTGAGCGATGCAAGCCCTATGGGCCTCTTGTTTATTGTTTTTCTCTGTCAAGCTGAATTATATTAGTAACATATTGATGTGTTTCACTGTTTTAGAAAGCCGAAGTATGTGGTGACCTTTCCATTCCCTTACATGAATGGACGTCTTCATCTGGGACATACCTTTTCCCTGTCAAAGTGTGAGGTACAAATACTGCATTATCCATTTTGGGCCTTGTTAGAACAAGGAAAGTACCGATATTTTGTTGATATAGCAAATTAAAGTTAAATAGAACAAAAGATCACATAATGGTGGGTGCCCTCCAGTCTCAGAACTGACAGATACACTGTTATATTTCCAGTTTGCTGTCGGATATGAGCGTATGCAAGGGAAGAAATGCCTGTTTCCATTTGGCCTCCACTGTACTGGAATGCCAATTAAGGTAAAGTATTCATTCTGGCACTTTTTATCACATTTCATACTACATCAACCATCGACTGATTAAATTTGGACGATCAACCATGTAAGTGTCGTCCACATCGACCATGTGTCATCCACATCGACCATGTGTCGTCAGCAGCGACAATGTAAGTGTCGTCCACATGGACCATGTAAGTGTCGTCCACATGGACCATGTAAGTGTCGCCCACATGGACCATGTAAGTGTCGTCAGCATCGACAATGTAAGTGTCGTCCACATGGACCATGTAAGTGTCGTCAGCATCGACAATGTAAGTGTCGTCCACATGGACCATGTAAGTGTCGCCCACATGGACCATGTAAGTGTCGTCCACATGGACCATGTAAGTGTCGCCCACATGGACCATGTAAGTGTCGTCCACATGGACCATGTAAGTGTCGTCCACATGGACCATGTAAGTGTCGTCCACATGGACCATGTAAGTGTCGTCCACATGGACCATGTAAGTGTCGTCCACATGGACCATGTAAGTGTCGTCCACATGGACCATGTAAGTGTCGTCCACATGGACCATGTAAGTGTCGCCCACATGGACCATGTAAGTAGTGGTGGGTAGGTACAGTGTGGGTAGGTACAGTGTGGTCAGTAGCGGTGGGTAGGTACAGTGTGGTCAGTAGTGGTGGGTAGGTACAGTGTGGTCAGTAGTGGTTGGTAGGTACAGTGTAGTCAGTAGTGGTGGGTAGGTACAGGGTGGTCAGTAGTGGTGGGTAGGTACAGGTAGTCAGTAGTGGTGGGTAGGTACAGTGTGGTCAGTAGTGGTGGGTAGGTACAGGGTGGTCAGTAGTGGTGGGTAGGTACAGTGTGGTCAGTAGTGGTGGGTAGGTACAGTGTGGTCAGTAGTGGTGGGTAGGTACAGTGTGGGTAGGTACAGTGTGGTCAGTAGTGGTGGGTAGGTACAGTGTGGTCAGTAGTAGTGGGTAGGTACAGTGTGGTCAGTAGTGGTGGGTAGGTACAGGGTGGTCAGTAGTGGTGGGTAGGTACAGTGTGGTCAGTAGTAGTGGGTAGGTACAGTGTGGTCAGTAGTGGTGGGTAGGTACAGGGTGGTCAGTAGTGGTGGGTAGGTACAGTGTGGTCAGTAGTGGTGGGTAGGTACAGGGTGGTCAGTAGTGGTGGGTAGGTACAGGGGGGTCAGTAGTGGTGGGTAGGTACAGTGTGGTCAGTAGTGGTGGGTAGGTACAGTGTGGTCAGTAGCGGTGGGTAGGTACAGTGTGGTCAGTAGTGGTGGGTAGGTACAGTGTGGTCAGTAGTGGTGGGTAGGTACAGTGTAGTCAGTAGTGGTGGGTAGGTACAGTGTGGTCAGTAGTGGTGGGTAGGTACAGTGGTCAGTAGTGGTGGGTAGGTACAGTGTGGTCAGTAGTGGTGGGTAGGTACAGTGTGGTCAGTAGTGGTGGGTAGGTACAGTGTGGTCAGTAGTGGTGGGTAGGTACAGAGTGGTCAGTAGTGGTGGGTAGGTACAGGGTGGTCAGTAGTGGTGGGTAGGTACAGTGTGGTCAGTAGTGGTGGGTAGGTACAGTGTGGTCAGTAGCGGTGGGTAGGTACAGAGTGGTCAGTAGTGGTGGGTAGGTACAGTGTGGTCAGTAGTGGTGAGTAGGTACAGAGTGGTCAGTAGTGGTTTTATCAGTACATCTTGTTACAGTGAGTTTTATCAGTACATCTTGTTACAGTGAGTTTTATCATCTTGTTACAGTGAGTTTTATCATCTTGTTACAGTGAGTTTTATCAGTATATCTTGTTACAGTGAGTTTTATCAGTACATCTTGTTACAGTGAGTTTTATCAGTATATCTTGTTACAGTGAGTTTTATCAGTACATCTTGTTACAGTGCGTTTTATCATCTTGTTACAGTGAGTTTCATCAGTACATCTTGTTACAGTGAGTTTTATCAGTATATCTTGTTACAGTGAGTTTTATCAGTACATCTTGTTACAGTGCGTTTTATCATCTTGTTACAGTGAGTTTTATCATCTTGTTACAGTGAGTTTTATCAGTATATCTTGTTACAGTGAGTTTTATCATCTTGTTACAGGGAGTTTTATCAGTATATCTTGTTACAGTGAGTTTTATCATCTTGTTACAGTGAGTTTTATCATCTTGTTACAGTGAGTTTTATCAGTACATCTTGTTACAGTGAGTTTTATCAGTACATCTTGTTACAGTGAGTTTTATCATCTTGTTACAGTGAGTTTGATCAGTACATCTTGTTACAGTGAGTTTTATCAGTATATCTTGTTACAGTGAGTTTTATCATCTTGTTACAGTGAGTTTTATCAGTACATCTTGTTACAGTGCGTTTTATCATCTTGTTACAGTGAGTTTCATCAGTACATCTTGTTACAGTGAGTTTTATCAGTATATCTTGTTACAGTGAGTTTTATCAGTACATCTTGTTACAGTGCGTTTTATCATCTTGTTACAGTGAGTTTTATCATCTTGTTACAGTGAGTTTTATCAGTATATCTTGTTACAGTGAGTTTATCATCTTGTTACAGGGAGTTTTATCATCTTGTTACAGTGAGTTTGATCAGTATTTCTTGTTACAGTGAGTTTTATCATCTTGTTACAGTGAGTTTTATCAGTACATCTTGTTACAGTGAGTTTTATCAGTACATCTTGTTACAGTGCGTTTTATCAGTACATCTTGTTACAGTGAGTTTTATCATCTTGTTACAGTGAGTTTTATCATCTTGTTACAGTGCGTTTTATCATCTTGTTACAGTGCGTTTTATCATCTTGTTACAGTGAGTTTTATCAGTACATCTTGTTATAGTGAGTTTTATCAGTACATCTTGTTACAGTGAGTTTTATCATCTTGTTACAGTGAGTTTGATCAGTACATCTTGTTACAGTGAGTTTTATCAGTATATCTTGTTACAGTGAGTTTTATCATCTTGTTACAGTGAGTTTTATCAGTATTTCTTGTTACAGTGAGTTTTATCATCTTGTTACAGTGAGTTTTATCATCTTGTTACAGTGAGTTTTATCAGTACATCTTTTTACAGTGAGTTTTATCAGTACATCTTGTTACAGTGAGTTTTATCAGTACATCTTGTTACAGTGAGTTTTATCAGTATATCTTGTTACAGTGAGTTTGATCAGTACATCTTGTTACAGTGAGTTTAATCATCTTGTTACAGTGAGTTTGATCAGTACATCTTGTTACAGTGAGTTTTATCAGTATATCTTTTTACAGTGAGTTTTATCATCTTGTTACAGGGAGTTTGATCATCTTGTTACAGTGAGTTTTATCAGTATTTCTTGTTACAGTGAGTTTTATCATCTTGTTACAGTGAGTTTTATCATCTTGTTACAGTGAGTTGTATCAGTACATCTTGTTACAGTGAGTTTTATCAGTATATCTTGTTACAGTGAGTTTTATCAGTATATCTTGTTACAGTGAGTTTTATCAGTACATCTTGTTACAGTGAGTTTTATCATCTTGTTACAGTGAGTTTTATCAGTACATCTTGTTACAGTGAGTTTTATCATCTTGTTACAGTGAGTTTTATCATCTTGTTACAGTGAGTTTTATCATCTTGTCACAGTGAGTTTATCATCTTGTTACAGTGAGTTTTATCAGTATATCTTGTTACAGTGAGTTTTATCATCTTGTTACAGTGAGTTTTATCATCTTGTTACAGTGAGTTTATCATCTTGTTACAGTGAGTTTGATCATCTTGTTACAGTGAGTTTTATCATCTTGTTACAGTGAATTTATCATCTTGTTACAGTGAGTTTGATCATCTTGTTACAGTGAGTTTTATCATCTTGTTACAATGAGTTTGATCATCTTGTTACAGTGAGTTTATCATCTTGTTACAGTGAGTTTGATCATCTTGTTACAGTGAGTTTTATCATCTTGTTACAGTGAGTTTTATCATCTTGTTACAGTGAGTTTTATCAGTATATCTTGTTACAGTGAGTTTGATCATCTTGTTACAGTGAGTTTGATCATCTTGTTACAGTGAGTTTTATCATCTTGTTAAAGTGAGTTTATCATCTTGTTACAGTGAGTTTGATCATCTTGTTACAGTGAGTTTTATCATCTTGTTACAGGCGTGTGCAGACAAACTCAAAAGAGAAATGGAGGTATATGGCTGTCCCCCAGTGTTCCCTGTTGATGAAGAAACACAAGAAGAAACACCGCAGGAGGATGAACCAATTATTAAAGACAAATCTAAAGGGAAGAAGGTGCAGACAATGAGTTTTAATCCATGTGAAATATTTCATCATCTCCAAAATTCTGTTTGCACACGTACAGATTGCAGAATTTTGTATACAGTGAAGCCTATCTATCATATTATTATGATATCCCGCTTATTTCCTCACCTGGTCCAAAGGACCAAGGTGAGCTTATGTCATACTGTGGCGTCCGACATCAACAATGGACTTCTTCATTGTCGCTGATTGGAATTAAATAAAGTTTGAATGGTAGCATCATCATGGGGTGTTGATTAAATATTATAAAAGGGTGGAGCTCTGATTTATACAAATGATGGGACTGACCCCTCGGGGCCTGAGGGCAGAGCCAAAAGGGGTCCATTTGGCAAAATTGATATTAACGACTTCTCTGGAACAACTAAGCAATGTATGACATTAATTGGTAACATCCAAGGTGGCTGGTATTTACAAAAAAAATGTATTCAAATGATAGGGCTGACTCCCTAGGGGCCTGAGGGGCGGGGCAAAGGGAGCAATTTTAGGTTATTGCTATAAAGACATTTTTTAATTTTGAAATTGTTGAGATCCCCACGTTCATGTTGTAAATATACAGATGTATTTATAGATGTGTCCTATAACAGTTACTGTTCTGCTACAGAGTAAGGCCGTGGCTAAAACTGGAAATCTCAAGTACCAGTGGCAGATAATGGCAGCTCTCGGTGTACCGGATGAGGAAATCAAACAATTTGCAGACTCACTACACTGGCTGGAGTACTTCCCACCTCTCACAAAGACGGACCTACAACATATGGGAGTTAAGGTATAACACTTGTGGGGTAACAGATTTACCATCTCCAGTAGTTTATGTGACTTCTTCATTCTAGTAAGTTTTTGTTATGGCCGCCTCTCCATCATTTAAAGACATTTGCTGTCATTTGACAGGTTGACTGGAGGCGAAGCTTCATCACCACGGATGAGAACCCATACTATGACTCATTTGTACGATGGCAGTTCCACAGGCTCAAGGAGAGAAACAAGATTAAGTTTGGCAAGAGGTAGGTCATTGATTTAGAGGTCAGATGGAACTCCTCCAGCCTGGGTTATTTGTACAATACTTGTCACATCAAACCTTGGTCACTCATACAATACTTTGTCACATCAAACCCTGGTCACTAATACAATACTTTGTCACATAAAACCGTGGTCACGCATACAATACTTTGTCACATCAAACCCTGGTCACTCATACAATACTTTGTCACATCAAACCCTGGTCACTAATACAATACTTTGTCACATCAAACCGTGGTCACGCGTACAATACTTTGTCACATCAAGCCCTGATCACTAATACAATACTTTGTCACATCAAACCGTGGTCACGCGTACAATACTTTGTCACATCAAACCTTGGTCACTCATACAATACTTTGTCACATCAAACCCTGGTCACTAATACAATACTTTGTCACATCAAACCGTGGTCACGCGTACAATACTTTGTCACATAAAACCCTGGTCACTCATACAATACTTGTCACATCAAACCCTGGTCATTACAATACTTTGTCACATCAAACCCTGGTCACTAATACAATACTTTGTCACATCAAACCCTGGTCACTAATACAATACTTTGTCACATCAAACCGTGGTCACGCGTACAAAACTTGTCACATCAAACCCTGATCACTAATACAATACTTTGTCACATCAAACCGTGGTCACTCATACAATACTTTGTCACATCAAACCCTGGTCACTCATACAAAACTTGTCACATCAAACCCTGATCACTAATACAATACTTTGTCACATCAAACCGTGGTCACTCATACAATACTTTGTCACATCAAACCCTGGTCACTCATACAAAACTTTGTCACATCAAACCCTGGTCACGCGTACAATACTTTGTCACATCAAACCCTGGTCACTCATACAATACTTTGTCACATCAAACCCTGGTCACGCGTACAATACTTTGTCACATCAAACCCTGGTCACTCATACAAACTTTGTCGCATCAAACCCTGGTCACTCGTACTAAATTTGTCACATCAAACCCTGGTCACGCGTACAATACTTTGTCACATCAAACTGTGGTCACTCGTACAATACTTGTCACATCAAACCGTGGTCACTCATACATTACTTTGTCACATCAAACCCTGGTCACTAATACAATACTTGTCACATCAAACCTTGGTCACTCATACAATACTTTGTCACATCAAACCCTGGTCACTAATACAATACTTTGTCACATCAAACCGTGGTCACGCGTACAATACTTTGTCACATCAAACCGTGGTCACTCATACAATACTTTGTCACATCAAACCCTAGTCACTAATACAATACTTTGTCACATCAAACCTTGGTCACTCATACAATACTTTGTCACATCAACCCTTGTTCACGGGTACAATACTTTGTCACATCAAACCGTGGTCATTCGTAAAATACTTCGTCACATCAAACCGTGGTCAAAGTTGTTTGGTTGTGTTTTCAACAAATCTACTTCAATTAACAGATACACCATATACTCCCCAAAAGATGGACAGCCTTGTATGGACCATGACAGGAGTAAAGGGGAGGTAAGTTAATGACAATACCTGTACATTTTAGATTTTTTTTACAATTTTTACACCCAAACCTTATGCCTTTTGGGAAGAACTTGGTTTCATTATCTTCAACACAAAGCTTTGATGCAGTATGTGATTTCCCATTGGTGCATGTGTTGTGATTTCCCATTGGTGCATGTGTTGTGATTTCCCATTGGTGCATGTGGCATGAATTCCCATTGGTGCATGTGTTGTGATTTCCCATTGGTGCATGTGTTGTGATTTCCCATTTGTGCATGTGTTGTGATGTCCCATTGGTGCATGCATGTGTTATGATTTCCCATTGGTGCATGCATGTGTTATGATTTCCCATTGGTGCATGCATGTGTTATGATTTCCCATTGGTGCATGTGTTATGATTTCCCATTGGTGCATGTGTTGTGATTTCCCATTGGTGCATGTGTTATGATTTCCCATTGGTGCATGTGTTATGATTTCCCATTGGTGCATGTGTCATGATTTCCCATTGGTGCATGCATGTGTTATGATTTCCCATTGGTGCATGCATGTGTTATGATTTCCCATTGGTGCATGCATGTGTTATGATTTCCCATTGGTGCATGTGTTGTGATTTCCCATTGGTGCATGTGTCATGAATTCCCATTTGTGCATGTGTTATGATTTCCCATTGGTGCATGTGTCTTCGAAAGCAGCCATCTTAATACATTGATGAACTACAGTAAGAAAATCACTTTAATTTTATTTCCCAAATTCTATAAGATATTGTGTTATGGTATTGTAATGTACAGTCAGTGGAACTTTGTTAGCTCAAACTTGGAAAACTTGGAATTCCTGCTTAACCCGAAGTACTTCCTCAGTCCCGACCGAATTTGCTCTTTATCCTAGCAAAAATAACTCGGAAAACTCAAATTCGGAAAACTCGAAAAAAATCTGATAATAAGAATTGAAAATTTGGTCCCAACAATAAAATTCCTACTTCAAATTATCAAATAAATCGAAGTATCCTTTTTGAGTCTAACAACGATCGGTGGTAAACGCCAACATTTTTTCCATTTGTAATACTGAAGATATCGGCACTACAAACCTACCGATTATTATATGCTATTATAAGTGTTTAATAAATTATTTGAACAAATTTTCTTTGGAATCTTATGACAACAATTAACTCTCAGTGATAAAAAGGACTGCTTTACTTACTTACATCAGACGGTCGCAAATAATAATACACACTACAGTCAACAATTCATCTACCCGCTCGCTCAAGCGGAACTAATGTCTGACACATCGGTACTCGGCTGATGTTTGTACAGGTGTAGAAATGAAACTGTCACTGCTGTCTATTAAATCTTTAAACGACTGAAACAATACCGTAATTACTTCTGAGGTGTTCAGAGTAGTACGTCTGTATAAACTGTCACCGCTGTCTATTAAATCGGATAACATGCCAACTCAGTAACAGTAACATTTTATATGCACATGCGCAGTACCAACTTCCTGTGCTAATTAATACACATGGAAATGGCACGGTTGTCGGTAAAACGTAAGTAGGCCTATCAAACAGTATTTAATATGTCTAATAGAAGGTAATGGTTCTGTTGTATTTTACATACAATTTGTGTTAAATTTAAACGGCTATTTGATATGACGTTGATAATTGTTATTCAGTTGATTTCCGTTTTATCTTTATCCCTTTTGCCTTGAACATTCTACCGTCATTGAAATGAAAAAGTGAAAGAAACTCTATCGTGACTGTATCTCAGCAAAAAAACCACAAAACTACGAGAGACAGAAGGAAATATTACATATACATGTACATGTATTGACCAGTCTTCACACTAAACTAATGAGTGACAGAGTTATAATGATCATATCATGTTAACAAATATTGACCAACTTGGCACCAAAAAATCGCTTAATTCGAACACTGATATATAAGTTTTCTCGTGGTCCTGTTGAGTTCAAGTTAGCGAAGTTCCACTGTCAGTCTCCGTGTGAGACACCGGCAACAACAAACATACCAGGTTTTTAATTCCATTGTGTGTTTCAGAATGTTGGGCCACAAGAGTACACAGTTATTAAGATACGGATGTTGGAGCCCCTCCCTCCTAAACTCAGGTAAATACTGTATGACTACACAAAAAATCTTATCTTTTTTCCTCTTTTAAAAATAACACACTTTGGCAAAACACTGTCTATACAAAAATTATATTAGTTGAATTTTAGTTTTAGCAATGAACATATAAAACGTAAAAATTGTTTATCTGACGGTATAAAACTGTTTATCTGACAGTATAAAACTGTTTATCTGACTGCTTATTTAACAGTATAACACTATTTATCTGACGGTATAAAACTGTTTATCTGACAGTATAACACTATTTATCTGACAGAATAAAACTGTTTATCTGACGGTATCAAACTGTTTATCTGACAGTATAAAACTGTTTATCTGACGGTATAAACTGTTTATCTGACAGTATAAAACTGTTTATCTGACTACTGTAAATCACTTATATTTCGCGTGGGATTTATTTTCGCGTTAATTCGCGAGGAGAGTCAAACGCAAATTCAAATCCCTCGCGAATATTTGTATAAGAATGACAAAAATACTAAGTGGCGTCCATTTTGAATCTACCGTAATCTTTAGTTGGTGAGCAAACATCGCCGTTAAAGTAATGATAGAGTGATAGATTATATACTTATATCAGAGTGTGTTTTTATATCACAAAACACCAAAATTTCACACACACAAAAAACCGCCACTGAACACTGATATTGTGGTTGAACTCGGACTTAATTAACTTCTAGACGACGTTTTACATGTGTTAATTTAAGTACAATAGGTACGGTCCCGAGGATCCCGGATGGTCACCCGGAATACGTCCTACTTTATTACCCACGCTGTTGTAAGTTATGTAAGGTTTCATGTATATATAACACTTCACATCGCTTGATTCTCGAAAAGATATTTACCATAACAAAGTTGAAATCAAACAAATTATTTATTTAATTCAAACATTCAGAGCAAATAATCGCCTGGAGTATAAATCATTCGCAATAGACTGTCCCGAGAACTGTTCATAGGTATCACTGTATACACACGTACGTTAATTACAATGTACGTTAACTCACAACCTATTGTAGTCCTGTCATCGTCGAGGCATTCTTAATGAGCCGTAGGTTTTGTTCAATGTCTGACACCGCCTTTGTAAGCCATTTAGCATGTATACAGGTACGGTAAATACAATTCAGTATGTCCAGACACCGATATCACATGATTGAATCACATGACTTTTCTTGTACTGTCACATGACTCTCATCAACAAAATGGCTACCAACATGGAAATGTCGCCGACCTGTTAACATCATTCGCGAATTTAAAGTCGTTTTGAGATCAGAATTTGCGAAATTATGTATTCGCGAATAAGTCAAATTAGGTGAGTTCGCGAAATTAAGTACCCGCGGAATAAAAGTGATTTACAGTATATAAAACTGTTTATCTGATGGTATAAAACTGTTTATCTGACAGTATAAACTGTTTATCTGATGGTATAAAACTGTTTATCTGACAGTATAAAACTGTTTATCTGACGGTATAAAACTGTTTATCTGACTATATAAAGCTGTTTATCTGACGGTATCAAACTGTTTATCTGATGGTATCAAACTGTTTATCTGACGGTATCAACTGTTTATCTGACGGTAAAAAACTGTTTATCTGACAGTATAAACTGTTTATCTGACGGTATAAAACTGTTTATCTGACTGTTTATCTGACAGTATAAACTGTTTATCTGACGGTATAAACTGTTTATCTGACGGTACAAAACTGTTTATCTGACAGTATAAACTGTTTATCTGACGGTATAAAACTGTTTATCTGACTGTTTATCTGACGGTATAAAACTGTTTATCTGACTGTTTATCTGACAGTATAAAACTGTTTATCTGACGGTATAAAACTGTTTATCTGACTATATAAAGCTGTTTATCTGACTATATAAAACTGTTTATCTGACGGTATAAAACTGTTTATCTGACGGTACAAAACTGTTTATCTGACAGTATAAACTGTTTATCTGACGGTAAAAAACTGTTTATCTGACGGTATAAACTGTTTATCTGACGGTACAAAACTGTTTATCTGACTGTTTATCTGACAGTATAAACTGTTTATCTGACAGTATTTACTGTTTATCTGACAGTATTAACTGTTTATCTGACTGTTTATCTGACAGTATTTACTGTTTATCTGACAGTATTAACTGTTTATCTGACTGTTTATCTGACAGTATTAACTGTTTATCTGACTGTTTATCTGACAGTATTAACTGTTTATCTGACTGTTTATCTGACTGTATTAACTGTTTATCTGACTGTTTATCTGACAGTATTAACTGTTTATCTGACTGTTTATCTGACAGTATTAACTGTTTATCTGACAGTATTAACTGTTTATCTGACTGTTTATCTGACAGTATTAACTGTTTATCTGACTGTTTATCTGACAGTATTAACTGTTTATCTGACAATATAAACTGTTTATCTGACAGTATTAACTGTTTATCTGACAGTATTAACTGTTTATCTGACAGTATTAACTGTTTATCTGACAGTATTAACTGTTTATCTGACTGTTTATCTGACAGTATTAACTGTTTATCTGACTGTTTATCTGACTGTTTATCTGACAGTATTTACTGTTTATCTGACTGTTTATCTGACAGTATTAACTGTTTATCTGACAGTATTAACTGTTTATCTGACGGTACAAAACTGTTTATCTGACAGTATAAACTGTTTATCTGACGGTATAAAACTGTTTATCTGACTGTTTATCTGACGGTATAAAACTGTTTATCTGACTGTTTATCTGACAGTATAAAACTGTTTATCTGACGGTATAAAACTGTTTATCTGACTATATAAAGCTGTTTATCTGACTATATAAAACTGTTTATCTGACGGTATAAAACTGTTTATCTGACGGTACAAAACTGTTTATCTGACAGTATAAACTGTTTATCTGACGGTAAAAAACTGTTTATCTGACGGTATAAACTGTTTATCTGACGGTACAAAACTGTTTATCTGACTGTTTATCTGACAGTATAAACTGTTTATCTGACAGTATTTACTGTTTATCTGACAGTATTAACTGTTTATCTGACTGTTTATCTGACAGTATTTACTGTTTATTGACAGTATTAACTGTTTATCTGACTGTTTATCTGACAGTATTAACTGTTTATCTGACTGTTTATCTGACAGTATTAACTGTTTATCTGACTGTTTATCTGACTGTATTAACTGTTTATCTGACTGTTTATCTGACAGTATTAACTGTTTATCTGACTGTTTATCTGACAGTATTAACTGTTTATCTGACAGTATTAACTGTTTATCTGACTGTTTATCTGACAGTATTAACTGTTTATCTGACTGTTTATCTGACAGTATTAACTGTTTATCTGACAATATAAACTGTTTATCTGACAGTATTAACTGTTTATCTGACAGTATTAACTGTTTATCTGACAGTATTAACTGTTTATCTGACAGTATTAACTGTTTATCTGACTGTTTATCTGACAGTATTAACTGTTTATCTGACTGTTTATCTGACTGTTTATCTGACAGTATTTACTGTTTATCTGACTGTTTATCTGACAGTATTAACTGTTTATCTGACAGTATTAACTGTTTATCTGACGGTACAAAACTGTTTATCTGACAGTATAAACTGTTTATCTGACGGTATAAAACTGTTTATCTGACTGTTTATCTGACGGTATAAAACTGTTTATCTGACTGTTTATCTGACAGTATAAAACTGTTTATCTGACGGTATAAAACTGTTTATCTGACTATATAAAGCTGTTTATCTGACTATATAAAACTGTTTATCTGACGGTATAAAACTGTTTATCTGACGGTACAAAACTGTTTATCTGACAGTATAAACTGTTTATCTGACGGTAAAAAACTGTTTATCTGACGGTATAAACTGTTTATCTGACGGTACAAAACTGTTTATCTGACTGTTTATCTGACAGTATAAACTGTTTATCTGACAGTATTTACTGTTTATCTGACAGTATTAACTGTTTATCTGACTGTTTATCTGACAGTATTTACTGTTTATCTGACAGTATTAACTGTTTATCTGACTGTTTATCTGACAGTATTAACTGTTTATCTGACTGTTTATCTGACAGTATTAACTGTTTATCTGACTGTTTATCTGACTGTATTAACTGTTTATCTGACAGTATTAACTGTTTATCTGACTGTTTATCTGACAGTATTAACTGTTTATCTGACAGTATTAACTGTTTATCTGACTGTTTATCTGACAGTATTAACTGTTTATCTGACTGTTTATCTGACAGTATTAACTGTTTATCTGACAATATAAACTGTTTATCTGACAGTATTAACTGTTTATCTGACAGTATTAACTGTTTATCTGACAGTATTAACTGTTTATCTGACTGTTTATCTGACAGTATTAACTGTTTATCTGACTGTTTATCTGACTGTTTATCTGACAGTATTAACTGTTTATCTGACTGTTTATCTGACTGTTTATCTGACAGTATTTACTGTTTATCTGACTGTTTATCTGACAGTATTAACTGTTTATCTGACAGTATTAACTGTTTATCTGACTGTTTATCTGACAGTATTAACTGTTTATCTGACTGTTTATCTGACTGTTTATCTGACAGTATTTACTGTTTATCTGACTGTTTATCTGACAGTATTAACTGTTTATCTGACAGTATTAACTGTTTATCTGACTGTTTATCTGACAGTATTAACTGTTTATCTGACAGTATTAACTGTTTATCTGACTGTTTATCTGACTATTTACTGTTTATCTGACAGTATTTACTGTTTATCTGACTGTTTATCTGACAGTATTAACTGTTTATCTGACTGTTTATCTGACAGTATTAACTGTTTATCTGACAGTATTAACTGTTTATCTGACTGTTTATCTGACAGTATTAACTGTTTATCTGACTGTTTATCTGACAGTATTAACTGTTTATCTGACAGTATTAACTGTTTATCTGACTGTTTATCTGACAGTATTAACTGTTTATCTGACTGTTTATCTGACAGTATTAACTGTTTATCTGACTGTTTATCTGACAGTATTAACTGTTTATCTGACAGTATTAACTGTTTATCTGACTGTTTATCTGACAGTATTAACTGTTTATCTGACTGTTTATCTGACAGTATAAACTGTTTATCTGATGGTATAAAACTGTTTATCTGACAGTATAAAACTGTTTATCTGACGGTATAAAACTGTTTATCTGACTATATAAAGCTGTTTATCTGACGGTATCAAACTGTTTATCTGATGGTATCAAACTGTTTATCTGACGGTATCAACTGTTTATCTGACGGTACAAAACTGTTTATCTGACAGTATAAACTGTTTATCTGACGGTATAAAACTGTTTATCTGACTGTTTATCTGACAGTATAAACTGTTTATCTGACGGTATAAACTGTTTATCTGACGGTACAAAACTGTTTATCTGACAGTATAAACTGTTTATCTGACGGTATAAAACTGTTTATCTGACTGTTTATCTGACGGTATAAAACTGTTTATCTGACTGTTTATCTGACAGTATAAAACTGTTTATCTGACGGTATAAAACTGTTTATCTGACGGTACAAAACTGTTTATCTGACAGTATAAACTGTTTATCTGACGGTAAAAAACTGTTTATCTGACGGTATAAACTGTTTATCTGACGGTACAAAACTGTTTATCTGACTGTTTATCTGACAGTATAAACTGTTTATCTGATGGTATAAAACTGTTTATCTGACAGTATAAAACTGTTTATCTGACGGTATAAAACTGTTTATCTGACTATATAAAGCTGTTTATCTGACGGTATCAAACTGTTTATCTGATGGTATCAAACTGTTTATCTGACGGTATCAACTGTTTATCTGACGGTACAAAACTGTTTATCTGACAGTATAAACTGTTTATCTGACGGTATAAAACTGTTTATCTGACTGTTTATCTGACAGTATAAACTGTTTATCTGACGGTATAAACTGTTTATCTGACGGTACAAAACTGTTTATCTGACAGTATAAACTGTTTATCTGACGGTATAAAACTGTTTATCTGACTGTTTATCTGACGGTATAAAACTGTTTATCTGACTGTTTATCTGACAGTATAAAACTGTTTATCTGACGGTATAAAACTGTTTATCTGACTATATAAAGCTGTTTATCTGACTATATAAAACTGTTTATCTGACGGTATAAAACTGTTTATCTGACGGTACAAAACTGTTTATCTGACAGTATAAACTGTTTATCTGACGGTAAAAAACTGTTTATCTGACGGTATAAACTGTTTATCTGACGGTACAAAACTGTTTATCTGACTGTTTATCTGACAGTATAAACTGTTTATCTGACAGTATTTACTGTTTATCTGACAGTATTAACTGTTTATCTGACTGTTTATCTGACAGTATTTACTGTTTATCTGACAGTATTAACTGTTTATCTGACTGTTTATCTGACAGTATTAACTGTTTATCTGACTGTTTATCTGACAGTATTAACTGTTTATCTGACTGTTTATCTGACTGTATTAACTGTTTATCTGACTGTTTATCTGACAGTATTAACTGTTTATCTGACTGTTTATCTGACAGTATTAACTGTTTATCTGACTGTTTATCTGACAGTATTAACTGTTTATCTGACTGTTTATCTGACAGTATTAACTGTTTATCTGACAGTATTAACTGTTTATCTGACTGTTTATCTGACAGTATTAACTGTTTATCTGACTGTTTATCTGACAGTATTAACTGTTTATCTGACAGTATTAACTGTTTATCTGACTGTTTATCTGACAGTATTAACTGTTTATCTGACTGTTTATCTGACAGTATAAACTGTTTATCTGATGGTATAAAACTGTTTATTTAACAGTATAAAACTGTTTATCTGACGGTATAAAACTGTTTATCTGACTATATAAAGCTGTTTATCTGACGGTATCAACAGTTTATCTGATGGTATCAAACTGTTTATCTGACGGTATCAACTGTTTATCTGACGGTACAAAACTGTTTATCTGACAGTATAAACTGTTTATCTGACGGTATAAAACTGTTTATCTGACTGTTTATCTGACAGTATAAACTGTTTATCTGACGGTATAAACTGTTTATCTGACGGTACAAAACTGTTTATCTGACAGTATAAACTGTTTATCTGACGGTATAAAACTGTTTATCTGACTGTTTATCTGACGGTATAAAACTGTTTATCTGACTGTTTATCTGACAGTATAAAACTGTTTATCTGACGGTATAAAACTGTTTATCTGACTATATAAAGCTGTTGATCTGACTATATAAAACTGTTTATCTGACGGTATAAAACTGTTTATCTGACGGTACAAAACTGTTTATCTGACAGTATAAACTGTTTATCTGACGGTAAAAAACTGTTTATCTGACGGTACAAAACTGTTTATCTGACTGTTTATCTGACAGTATAAACTGTTTATCTGACAGTATTTACTGTTTATCTGACAGTATTAACTGTTTATCTGACTGTTTATCTGACAGTATTTACTGTTTATCTGACTGTTTATCTGACAGTATTAACTGTTTATCTGACTGTTTATCTGACAGTATTAACTGTTTATCTGACAGTATTAACTGTTTATCTGACTGTTTATCTGACAGTATTAACTGTTTATCTGACTGTTTATCTGACAGTATTAAATGTTTATCTGACTGTTTATCTGACAGTATTAACTGTTTATCTGACTGTTTATCTGACAGTATTTACTGTTTACCTGACTGTTTATCTGACAGTATTAACTGTTTATCTGACTGTTTATCTGACTGTTTATCTGACAGTATTAACTGTTTATCTGACTGTTTATCTGACTGTTTATCTGACAGTATTAACTGTTTATCTGACTGTTTATCTGACTGTTTATCTGACAGTATTTACTGTTTATCTGACTGTTTATCTGACTGTTTATCTGACAGTATTAACTGTTTATCTGACAGTATTTACTGTTTACCTGACTGTTTATCTGACAGTATTAACTGTTTATCTGACTGTTTATCTGACTGTTTATCTGACAGTATTTACTGTTTATCTGACTGTTTATCTGACTGTTTATCTGACAGTATTAACTGTTTATCTGACTGTTTATCTGACTGTTTATCTGACAGTATTAACTGTTTATCTGACTGTTTATCTGACTGTTTATCTGACAGTATTAACTGTTTATCTGACTGTTTATCTGACAGTATTAACTGTTTATCTGACTGTTTATCTGACAGTATTAACTGTTTATCTGACTGTTTATCTGACAGTATTTACTGTTTATCTGACTGTTTATCTGACAGTATTAACTGTTTATCTGACTGTTTATCTGACAGTATTTACTGTTTATCTGACTGTTTATCTGACTGTTTATCTGACAGTATTTACTGTTTATCTGACTGTTTATCTGACAGTATTAACTGTTTATCTGACAGTATTAACTGTTTATCTGACTGTTTATCTGACAGTATTTACTGTTTATCTGACTGTTTATCTGACAGTATTAACTGTTTATCTGACTGTTTATCTGACAGTATTAACTGTTTATCTGACTGTTTATCTGACAGTATTAACTGTTTATCTGACAATATAACACTATTTATCTGACTGTTTATCTGACAGTATTTACTGTTTATCTGACTGTTTATCTGACAGTATTAACTGTTTATCTGACTGTTTATCTGACAGTATTAACTGTTTATCTGACTGTTTATCTGACTGTTTATCTGACAGTGTTAACTGTTTATCTGACAGTATAACACTATTTATCTGACAGTATTAACTGTTTATCTGACAGTATAACACTATTTATCTGACTGTTTATCTGACAGTATTAACTGTTTATCTGACTGTTTATCTGACAGTATTAACTGTTTATCTGACAGTATAACACTATTTATCTGATTGTTTATCTGACAGTATAACACTATTTAACTGACTGTTTATCTGACAGTATTTACTGTTTATCTGACTGTTTATCTGACTGTTTATCTGACAGTATTAACTGTTTATCTGACAGTATAACACTATTTATCTGACAGTATTAACTGTTTATCTGACAGTATAACACTATTTATCTGACTGTTTATCTGACAGTATAACACTATTAATCTGACTGTTTATCTGACAGTATTAACTGTTTATCTGACTGTTTATCTGACTGTTTATCTGACAGTATTAACTGTTTATCTGACTGTTTATCTGACAGTATAACACTATTTATCTGACAGTATTTACTGTTTATCTGACCGTATTAACTGTTTATCTGACTGTTTATCTGACAGTATTTACTGTTTATCTGACTGTTTATCTGACAGTATAACACTATATATCTGACTGTTTATCTGACAGTATAACACTATTTATCTGACTGTTTATCTGACAGTATTTACTGTTTATCTGACTGTTTATCTGACAGTATAACACTATTTATCTGACAGTATTTACTGTTTATCTGACAGTATTAACTGTTTATCTGATTGTTTATCTGACAGTATAACACTGTTTATCTGACTGTTCATCTGACAGTATAACACTGTTTATCTGACTGTTTATCTGACAGTATTTACTGTTTATCTGACTGTTTATCTGACAGTATAACACTATTTATCTGACAGTATTTACTGTTTATCTGACAGTATTTACTGTTTATCTGACTGTTTATCTGACAGTATTAACTGTTTATCTGACTGTTTATCTGACAGTATTAACTGTTTATTTGACTGTTTATCTGACAGTATTAACTGTTTATCTGACAGTATAACACTATTTATCTGACAGTATTAACTGTTTATCTGACAGTATAACACTATTTATCTGACTGTTTATCTGACAGTATAACACTATTTATCTGACTGTTTATCTGACAGTATTAACTGTTTATCTGACTGTTTATCTGACTGTTTATCTGACAGTATTAACTGTTTATCTGACTGTTTATCTGACAGTATAACACTATTTATCTGACAGTATTTACTGTTTATCTGACCGTATTAACTGTTTATCTGACTGTTTATCTGACAGTATTTACTGTTTATCTGACTGTTTATCTGACAGTATAACACTATTTATCTGACTGTTTATCTGACAGTATAACACTATTTATCTGACTGTTTATCTGACAGTATTTACTGTTTATCTGACTGTTTATCTGACAGTATAACACTATTTATCTGACAGTATTTACTGTTTATCTGACAGTATTAACTGTTTATCTGATTGTTTATCTGACAGTATAACACTGTTTATCTGACTGTTCATCTGACAGTATAACACTGTTTATCTGACTGTTTATCTGACAGTATTTACTGTTTATCTGACTGTTTATCTGACAGTATAACACTATTTATCTGACAGTATTTACTGTTTATCTGACAGTATTTACTGTTTATCTGACTGTTTATCTGACAGTATTAACTGTTTATCTGACTGTTTATCTGACAGTATTAACTGTTTATTTGACTGTTTATCTGACAGTATTAACTGTTTATCTGACTGTTTATCTGACAGTATAACACTATTTATCTGACTGTTTATCTGACAGTATTAACTGTTTATCTGACTGTTTATCTGACAGTATTAACTGTTTATCTGACTGTTTATCTGACAGTATAACACTATTTATCTGACTGTTTATCTGACAGTATTAACTGTTTATCTGACAGTATTAACTGTTTATCTGACTGTTTATCTGACAGTATTAACTGTTTATCTGACTGTTTATCTGACAGTATTAACTGTTTATCTGACTGTTTATCTGACAGTATTAACTGTTTATCTGACAGTCAGTGTTCATTTTAGGCCGCGCCATCACGCCATTGGCGCTATTTTTTATCACTAGACGCATAAGATTATGTTTCACCGGGTCCTCGGGCGCAACAAAAAAAATGAACCATTCCTTAGCGATAGTAAAAAAATATCTGCCGTATAACCGATCTCCACCGTTGTTTTCTTGGTTTTCATGCCGAACGCGCCTCGAGTGATACAACGATGTATTTGATTGGTCGATAGAGACATGTAACCTTACGATGATTTTGATTGGTTCGGATCGTTTCAGAAGTAAACATAACAAAAATGTCTTCGGAGAAAAAGAAAAAATCCGTTTGAGGGTTCCGCGAAAAGTAAAAAACAAACTGTATTACACTAGCCTCCTATTTTTTTGTGAGTCAATGGTCAGATAGTAACAATGACGGAACGATCAATGATTCCACAAAGCAATCGGACGGTGCTTCAGCGAAAAATACGAAGCAATCCGACATTGAAGTTACTGAATCTAAGGTGGACTAAACGGAATCATCGACATCGGCCCGAATGTTTCAGAGCAAATGGCTTTCTCTTTTTGATAAGTTAATTGTTCCTGGATGATACATTGACTGACATTGTGTGAATTTTGATGTGAATGTGAAGATTAAGAAAATAAAAATTATACTAGTAATGCTAAATTACTTTTGCCTGACATTTGAATTTTTGAAGTGCATGTGAAGATTTAGAAGAAGAAAAACAAAACAATTTATAACAGTGGTCAGGATAATTATTTTTCATGTTATTTTTACCTTGGCCCTACTTTTTTGGCCAATGACTCCAGTTTTTCAATCCAAGGGGGCCCAATGGCCCCCCTTTTCACAAATCTAAAATGAACACTGGACAGTATTTACTGTTTATCTGACAGTATTTACTGTTTATCTGACTGTTTATCTGACAGTATAACACTATTTATCTGACTGTTTATCTGACAGTATAACACTATTTATCTGACTGTTTATCTGACGGTATAAAACTGTTTATCTGGCAGTGGTTTGAAGGGAAGAAAAGTGTATCTAGCGGCTGCCACACTACGTCCAGAGACCATGTTTGGTCAGACCAATATCTGGATTCATCCAACCATCCCCTACATTGCACATGAGTTAGCCAATGGAGAAGTCTTCATCTCCACCAAACGGTCTGCTCGAAATATGTGTTACCAAGGTTTCACCAAGACAGAGGGAAAGGTCGATGTTCTGGTGGAACTGAGTGGACAGGTCAGTCTCAACATCTAAAATCTGATTTAAACAGAAACAATTTTATCTCTGTCGAATTTCATTTTAAACTTAAATATACACCAGTAGTATAATAGTGTGATATACACCAGTAGTATAATAGTGTGATATACACCAGTAGTATAATAGATTGTGATATACACCAGTAGTATAATAGTGTGATATACACCAGTAGTATAATAGTGTGATATACACCAGTAGTATAATAGTGTGATATACACCAGTAGTATAATAGTGTGATATACACCAGTAGTATAATAGTGTGATATACACCAGTAGTATAATAGAGTGATATACACCAGTAGTATAATAGTGTGATATACACCAGTAGTATAATAGTGTGATATACACCAGTAGTATAATAGTGTGATATACACCAGTAGTATAATAGAGTGTGATATACACCAGTAGTATAATAGTGTGATATACACCAGTAGTATAATAGAGTGTGATATACACCAGTAGTATAATAGTGTGATATACACCAGTAGTATAATAGTGTGATATACACCAGTAGTATAATAGAGTGTGATATACACCAGTAGTATAATAGTGTGATATACACCAGTAGTGTAATAGTGTGATATACACCAGTAGTATAATAGTATGATATACACCAGTAGTGTAATAGTGTGATATACACCAGTAGTATAATGGAGTGTACAGAAGTGTTGACTGTGTCATTACAGGATATTATGGGTGCTGCACTGAGTGGACCACTAACCAAGTACAAGACTATCTACACTCTACCAATGCTCACCATCAAAGAGGATAAAGGTTTGTGAGTCATCCTGACAGGCTGTACAAAATACTAATATATACAACAGTAATGTACAAAATACTAATATATACAACAGTAATGTACAAAATACTAATATATACTACAGTAATGTACAAAATACTAATATATACTACAGTAATGTACAAAATACTAATATATACTACAGTAATGTACAAAATACTAATATATACAACAGTAATGTACAAAGTACTAATATATACTACAGTAATGTACAAAATACTAATATATACAACAGTAATGTACAAAATACTAAATATATACAACAGTAATGTACAAAATACTAATATATACTACAGTAATGTACAAAATACTAATATATACAACAGTAATGTACAAAGTACTAATATATACTACAGTAATGTACAAAATACTAATATATACAACAGTAATGTACAAAATACTAAATATATACAACAGTAATATACAAAATACTAATATATACTACAGTAATGTACAAAATAATAATATATACTACAGTAATGTACAAAATACTAATATATACAACTGTAATGTACAAAATAATAATATATACTACAGTAATGAACAAAATACTAATATATACTACAGTAATGTACAAAATACTAATATATACAACAGTAATGTACAAAATACCAATATATACAACAATAATGTACAAAATACCAATATATACAACAGTAATGTACAAAATACTAATTTATACTACATTAATGTACAAAATACTAATATATACAACAGTAATGTACAAAATACAAATATATACAACAGTAATGTACAAAATACCAATATATACAACAATAATGTACAAAATACTAATATATACAACAGTAATGTACAAAATACCAATATAATTTATACAACAATGTACAAAATACTAATATATACAACAATAATGTACAAAATACCAATATATACAACAATAATGTACAAAATACTAATATATACAACAATAATGTACAAAATACCAATATATACAACAGTAATGTACAAAATACCAATATAATTTATACAACAATGTACAAAATACTAATATATACAACAATAATATACAAAATACAAATTTAACAACAATAATGTACAAAATACAAATATATACAACAATGTACAAAATACTAATATATACAATGTTATTTGTTTCCCTAGTAACCGGTGTTGTTACAAGCGTACAATATTATTTGTTTCCCTAGTAACCAGTGTTGTTACCAGCGTACAATGTTATTTGTTTCCCTTGGAACCGGTGTTGTTACCCTAGTAACTGGTGTTGGTACCAGCGTACAATGTTATTTGTTTCCCTAGTAACCGGTGTTGTTACCAGCGTACAATGTTATTTGTTTCCCTAGTAACCAGTGTTGTTACCAGTGTACAATGTTATTTGTTTCCCTAGTAGCCGGTGTTGTTACCAGCGTACAATGTTATTTAATTGTTTCCCTAGTAACCGGTGTTGTTACCAGCAAACAATGTTATTCGCTTTTCCCTAGTAACCGGTGTTGTTACCAGCGTACAATGTTACTTGTTTCCCTAGGAACCGGTGTTGTTACCACCGTACAATGTTGTTCGTTTCCCTAGTAACCGGTGTGGTTACCAGCGTACAATGTTATTTCCCTAGGACTGGTGTTGTTACCAGGGTACAATGTTATTTAATTGTTTCCCTAGTAACCGGTGTTGTTACCAGCAAACAATGTTATTCGTTTCCCTAGTAACCGGTGTTGTTACCAGGGTACAATGTTATTTGTTTCCCTAGTAACTGGTGTTGCTACCAGCGTACAATGTTACTTGTTTCCCTAGTAACTGGTGTGGTTACCACCATACAATGTTATTTGTTTCCCTAGGAACCGGTGTGGTTACCAGCGTACCTTCAGATGCTCCAGATGACTTTGCTGCTTTACGGGACTTAAAAAATAAACAGGTAAACAAAAAAAAGGTGAAAAAGTAAACAGAACAGGGAAAAATAAACCGAAAATCTCAACAATAATGAATAGAGGATATTGAACGGTTTCCCATTATTCTCACTCGTGAAAATATCGATATTCTGTCATACAAGTGAAATATATGTTAGTTTAACGGGAAACCATTCAGTTTTCTTATATTGCATTTCATGAACTTAAAAACAAAATTATAAACATGTATCGGAAAATAAATAGTGTCAAAAAGTGAGGGAATCAGTAATGACGTCATCTCTTTGTGATGTTACTCTACTTCAACTTGACGGTGCCATTTCGAAAGGACTTATCAATGAAATTGACGTCCGTCCGTCAACAATTGACTTATTTCTTCATATTCTTCATAACCGCTGATCAGAATTTAAACAAATTTGGTCAGTAGCACCCCTATGGGTAGGGGACTCAAAATTGTACAAAGGATGGGGCTGACCCCCTGGGGGCCTCTGGGGCGGGGCCAAAAGGGGTCAATCAGGCTATATTGATATAAACGACTTCTTCTCTGAAACCGAGCAATGGATATCGCTCATATTTGTCTGGTAGCATCACTATTAGGTGGGGATTCAAAATTGTACAAATGATAGGGCTGACCCCCCCCCAAGGAACCTGAGGGGCAGGGCCAAATCTCGTCAATTTAGCTATATTGTTATAAACGACTTCTTCTCTGAAACCTAGGAATAGATATCGCTCATATTTCCATGATAGCATCTCTATGGGGATAGTATTCAAAATTGTACAAATGGTGGGGACTAACCCCCTGGGGGCCACAGGGGCGGGACCTAAGTGGGTCAATATAGTTGTACTGATATAAATGACTTCTTCTCTGAAACTGAATAATGGATATCACTCATATTTCCATGATATCATCACTATGGAGATAGTATTCAAAATTGTGCAAATGGTGGGGACTAACCCCCTGGGGGCCAGAGGGGCGGGGCCAAAAGGGGTTAATTTGTCTATTGATATAAACAATTTCTGAAACCAAGCAGTTGATATTGGTCATTTTTGCCTGGTTGCATCACTATGAAATTGGGATTCAAAATGGTTCAAATAGTTGGGCTGACCCCGGGGCCTGAGGGGTGGGGCCAAAAGTGTTCAATATGGCTAGATTGATATAAGTGACTTCTGCTCTGAAATGAAGTAATGAATATTGCTCATATTTGCTTGGTAGCATCACTATGGGTTGCAGATTCAAAATTGTACAAATGACGAGGCTGACTCCCCGGGGCCTGAGGGGCAGTGCCAAAAGAGGTCCATTTGGCAAAATTGATATTTAAAACAACTTCTCTGGAACTAAGCAATGTATGATATTGATATTTCAGTGGTAATTAACATCCCTAGGTGGCTGGGATTCAAATTTATACAAATGATGGGGCTGACCCTCCAAGGGGCCTGAGGGGTTGGGCAAAAGGGAGCAATTTGGCTGTATTGCTAAATCGACCTCTTGTATTTTAGAAACCGTTGAAATCCCCACCCGATAACCATATATAGCATTGCTGGGCATCAAGAGATAAACAATATCTTGTTATAGAAATAAGCCCTGGTGTCTTTCCCCACCCCTAAAGACTAAGTTTGTTTGTTACATCTTTGAAACCACTGCGATCCACTAGTTAACATGTTGTTTTCGATTATTGACATTTATGGACTACACTAGTTAACCTGTTGTTTGGGTTATTGACATTTATGGACTAACCTAGTTTACATGTTGTTTGGGTTATTGACATTTATGGACTAACCTAGTTAACCTGTTGTTTGGGATTATTGACATTTATGGACTACACTAGTTAACCTGTTGTTTGGGTTATTGACATTTATGGACTAACCTAGTTAACCTGTTGTTTGGGTTATTGACATGTATGGACTAACCTAGTTTACATGTTGTTTGGGTTATTGACATTTATGGACTACACTAGTTAACCTGTTGTTTTGGATTATTGACATTTATGGACTAACCTAGTTAACCTGTTGTTTTGGATTATTGACATTTATGGACTACACTAGTTTACATGTTGTTTGGGTTATTGACATTTATGGACTAACCTAGTTAACCTGTTGTTTGGGTTATTGACATTTATGGACTAACCTAGTTAACCTGTTGTTTTGGATTATTGACATTTATGGACTACACTAGTTTACATGTTGTTTGGGTTATTGACATTTATGGACTAACCTAGTTAACCTGTTGTTTGGGTTATTGACATTTATGGACTAACCTAGTTAACCTGTTTGGGATTATTGACATGTATGGACTAACCTAGTTTACATGTTGTTTGGGGTTATTGACATTTATGGACTAACCTAGTTTACATGTTGTTTGGGATTATTGACATTTATGGACTACCCTAGTTAACCTGTTGTTTGGGGTTATTGACATTTATGGACTAACCTAGTTTACATGTTGTTTGGGATTATTGACATTTATGGACTAACCTAGTTAACCTGTTGTTTGGGTTATTGACATGTATGGACTACACTAGTTTACATGTTGTTTGGGTTATTGACATTTATGGACTAACCTAGTTAACCTGTTGTTTGGGTTATTGACATGTATGGACTACACTAGTTTACATATTGTTTGGGTTATTGACATTTATGGACTAACCTAGTTAACCTGTTGTTTGGGTTATTGACATTTATGGACTAACCTAGTTAACCTGTTGTTTGGCTTATTGACATTTATGGACTAACCTAGTTTACATGTTGTTTGGGTTATTGACATTGATGGACTACACTAGTTAACCTGTTGTTTGGGATTATTGACATTTATGGACTACACTAGTTTACATGTTGTTTGGGTTATTGACATTTATGGACTAACCTAGTTAACCTGTTGTTTGGGTTATTGACATGTATGGACTACACTAGTTTACATGTTGTTTGGGATTATTGACATTTATGGACTAACCTAGTTAACCTGTTGTTTGGGTTATTGACATTTATGGACTACACTAGTTTACATGTTGTTTGGGGTTATTGACATTTTTGGACTACCCTAGTTAACCTGTTGTTTAGGATTATTGACATTTATGGACTAACCTAGTTAACCTGTTGTTTGGGTTATTGACATGTATGGACTAACCTAGTTAACATGTTGTTTGGGATTATTGACATTTATGGACTAACCTAGTTAACATGTTGTTTGGGGTTATTGACATTTATGGACTACACTAGTTTACATGTTGTTTGGGGTTATTGACATTTATGGACTAACCTAGTTTACATGTTGTTTGGGTTATTGACATTTATGGACTACCCTAGTTAACCTGTTGTTTGGGTTATTGACATTTATGGACTACACTAGTTTACATGTTGTTTGGGTTATTGACATTGATGGACTACACTAGTTAACCTGTTGTTTGGGATTATTGACATTTATGGACTACACTAGTTTACATGTTGTTTGGGTTATTGACATTTATGGACTAACCTAGTTAACCTGTTGTTTGGGTTATTGACATGTATGGACTACACTAGTTTACATGTTGTTTGGGATTATTGACATTTATGGACTAACCTAGTTAACCTGTTGTTTGGGTTATTGACATTTATGGACTACACTAGTTTACATGTTGTTTGGGGTTATTGACATTTTTGGACTACCCTAGTTAACCTGTTGTTTAGGATTATTGACATTTATGGACTAACCTAGTTAACCTGTTGTTTGGGTTATTGACATGTATGGACTAACCTAGTTAACCTGTTGTTTGGGTTATTGACATTTATGGACTACCATAGTTAACCTGTTGTTTGGGATTATTGACATTTATGGACTAACCTAGTTAACATGTTGTTTGGGGTTATTGACATTTATGGACTACACTAGTTTACATGTTGTTTGGGGTTATTGACATTTATGGACTAACCTAGTTTACATGTTGTTTGGGTTATTGACATTTATGGACTACCCTAGTTAACCTGTTGTTTGGGTTATTGACATTTATGGACTACACTAGTTTACATGTTGTTTGGGGTTATTGACATTTATGGACTGCTCTCTTTTGCATGTTGTTTTAAGGTTATGAACCACACTAGTTAACCTCTTGTTTTTAATTTTCAGCCTTTGAGAGAAAAGTATGGCATTAAAGATGACATGGTCCTGCCTTTTGAACCAGTAAGTGTTGTTTACCTTTCTTACAAGTGTAGAGACAAGTGTTACCAGTGTAACCAGGTCAGTAACCTATGTTAGGTATGGTTTTGCCTGTGTAAGGTAGTTGTTGTTGTTTTTAACCAGTGTCAGGTAACTGTTTTTGCTTTCACCAGTGTTAGGTAACTGTTGTTGTTTTCACCAGTGTTAGGTAACTATTGTTATTTTCACTGTGTCAGGTAACTGTTGTTGTTTTTCACCAGTGTTAGATAACTGTTGCTGTTTTCACCAGTGTTAGGTAACTGTTGTTGTTTTCACCAGTGTTAGGTAACTATTGTTATTTTCACTGTGTCAGGTAACTGTTGTTGTTTTTCACCAGTGTTAGGTAACTGTTGTTGTTTTCACCAGTGTTAGGTAACTGCTGTTGTTTTTCACCAGTGTTAGGTCACTATTATTGTTTTTACCAGTGTTAGATAACGGTTGTTGTTTTTACCATTGTCAGGTAACTGTTTTTGTTTTCACAAGTGTTAGGTAACTATTATTGTTTTTACCAGTGTTAGATAACTGTTGTTGTTTTCACCAGTGTTAGGTAACTTTTGTTATTTTCACAGTGTTAGGTAACTATTGTTATTTTCACAGTGTTAGGTAACTGTTGATATTTTCACAGTGTTAGGTAACGGTAGTTGTTTTTAGCAGTGTTAGGTAACTGTTGTTGTTTACACCAGTTTTAGGTAACTGTTGTTGTTTAAAACCAGTTTTAGTTAACTGCTTTTTTTCGCCTGTGTAAGGTAGTTGTTGTTGTTTTTTACCAGTGTTAGGTAACAGTTGATATTTTCACAGTGTTAGGTAACTATTGCTGTTTTCACCAGTGTTAGGTAACCATTGCTGTTTTCACCAGTGTTAGATAACGGTTGTTGTTTTTCACCAGTGTTAGATAACGGTTGTTGTTTTTCACCAGTGTTAGATAACGGTTGTTGTTTTTCACCAGTGTTAGGTAACTGCTGTTGTTTTTCACCAGTGTTAGGTAACTGCTGTTGTTTTTCACCAGTGTTAGGTAACTGTTGTTGTTTTTCACCAGTGTTAGGTAACTATTATTGTTTTCACCAGTGTTAGATAACGGTTGTTGTTTTTCACCAGTGTTAGGTAACTGTTGCTGTTTTCACTGTGTAAGGTAACTGCTGTTGTTTTTCACCAGTGTTAGATAACGGTTGTTGTTTTTCACCAGTGTTAGGTAACTGTTGTTGTTTTCACCAGTGTTAGGTAACTGCTGTTGTTTTTCACCAGTGTTAGGTAACTGTTGTTGTTTTTCACCAGTGTTAGGTAACTATTATTGTTTTTCACCAGTGTTAGATAACGGTTGTTGTTTTTCACCAGTGTTAGGTAACTGTTGCTGTTTTCACCAGTGTGAGGTAACTGCTGTTGTTTTTCACCAGTGTTAGGTAACTGCTGTTGTTTTTCACCAGTGTTAGGTAACTGTTGTTGTTTTTCACCAGTGTTAGGTAACTATTATTGTTTTCACCAGTGTTAGATAACGGTTGTTGTTTTTCACCAGTGTTAGGTAACTGTTGCTGTTTTCACTGTGTAAGGTAACTGCTGTTGTTTTTCACCAGTGTTAGATAACGGTTGTTGTTTTTCACCAGTGTTAGGTAACTGTTGTTGTTTTCACCAGTGTTAGGTAACTGCTGTTGTTTTTCACCAGTGTTAGGTAACTGTTGTTGTTTTTCACCAGTGTTAGGTAACTGTTGTTATTTTCACTGTGTAAGGTAACTGCTGTTGTTTTTCACCAGTGTCAGGTAACTGTTGTTGTTTTTCAGTGTTAGGTAATGGTTGTTGTTTTTCACAGTGTTAGGTAACTGTTGCTGTTTTCACCAGTGTTAGGTAACTATTATTGTTTTTCACAGTGTTAGGTAACTGTTGCTGTTTTCACCAGTGTTAGATGCGGTTGTTGATTTTCATCAGTGTCAGGTAATGGTTGTTGTTTTCACCTGTGTTAGTATTATTGTTTATTTGACCTTTGTTAATTACTAATTAGACCTTGTTGTCCTTGTAGGTTCCTATCATTGATGTACCGGACTACGGCAATCTTTGTGCTGTCAGAGCTTGTGAAGAATATAAAATATTGAGCCAGAACGACAAAGACAAGCTTCTAGAGGCTAAGAAAACTGTCTACAAAAAAGGATTTTATGAGGGAGTAAGTTTTACTGTCTACAAAAAAAGGGTTTTATGAGAGAGAGTAAGAGAAAGGGGTTTTATGGGAGAGAGTAAGTTTAACTGTCTACAGAAGGGGTTTTTATGAGAGAGAGTAAGTTTTACTGTCGACAGAAAGGGTTTTTATGAGAGAGAGAGTAAGTTTAACTGTCTACAGAAAGAGGTTTTATGAGAGAGAGTAAATTTTACTGTCGACAGAAAGGGGTTTTATGAGAGAGAGTAAGTTTAACTGTCGACAGAAAGGTGTTTTATGAGAGAGAGAATAAGTTTAACTGTCTACAGAAAGGGTTTTTATGGGAGAGAGTAAGTTTAACTGTCTACAGAAAGGGTTTTTATCATTAAATTTATGAGAGAGAGTAAGTTTAACTGTCTACAGAAAGGGGTTTTATTAGAGAGAGTAAGTTTAACTGTCTAGAGAAAGGGGTTTTATTAGAGAGAGTAAGTTTAACTGTCTACAGAAAGGGTTTTATCATTAAATTTATGAGAGAGAGTAAGTTTAACTGTCTACAGAAAGGGGTTTTATGAGAGAGAGTAAGTTTAACTGTCTGGAGAAAGGGGTTTTATTAGAGAGAGTAAGTTTAACTGTCTAGAGAAAGGGGTTTTATGAGAGAGAGTAAGTTTTACTGTCTAGAGAAAGGGGTTTTATTAGAGAGAGTAAGTTTAACTGTCTAGAGAAAGGGGTTTTATTAGAGAGAGTAAGTTTAACTGTCTACAGAAAGGGTTTTATGAGAGAGAGTAAGTTTAACTGTCTACAGAAAGGGTTTTTATGAGAGAGAGTAAGTTTAACTGTCTAGAGAAAGGGGTTTTATTAGAGAGAGTAAGTTTAACTGTCTAGAGAAAGGGGTTTTATTAGAGAGAGTAAGTTTAACTGTCTACAGAAAGGGTTTTTATGAGAGAGAGTAAGTTTAACTGTCTACAGAAAGGGTTTTTATGAGAGAGAGTAAGTTTAACTGTCTAGAGAAAGGGGTTTTATTAGAGAGAGTAAGTTTAACTGTCTACAGAAAGGGTTTTTATGAGAGAGAGTAAGTTTAACTGTCTACAGAAAGGGGTTTTATGAGAGAGAGTAAGTTTAACTGTCTAGAGAAAGGGGTTTTATTAGAGAGAGTAAGTTTAACTGTCTACAGAAAGGGTTTTTATGAGAGAGAGTAAGTTTAACTGTCTACAGAAAGGGTTTTTATGGGAGAGAGTAAGTTTTACTGTCTACAGAAAGGGGTTTTATGAGAGAGAGTAAGTTTAACTGTCGACAGAAAGGGGTTTTATGAGAGAGAGTAAGTTTAACTGTCTACAGAAAGGGGTTTTATGAGAGAGAGTAAGTTTAACTGTCGACAGAAAGGGTTTTATGAGAGAGAGTAAGTTTAACTGTCAACAGAAAGGGGTTTTATGAGAGAGAGTAAGTTTAACTGTCTACAGAAAGGGGTTTTATGAGAGAGAGTAAGTTTAACTGTCTAGAGAAAGGGGTTTATGAGAGAGAGTAAGTTTAACTGTCGACAGAAAGGGGTTTTATGAGAGAGTAGTTTAACTGTCTAAAAGGTTTTAGAGAGAGTAATTTATGCGAAAGGGTTATGAGAGAGTAAGTTAACTGTCTAAAAGGGTTTTATGAGAGAGTAAGTTTAACTGTCTAGAGAAAGGGTTTTATTAGAGAGAGTAAGTTTAACTGTCTAGAGAAAGGGTTTTATGAGAGAGTAGTTTAACTGTCTAGAAAGGGTTTTATGAGTAGAGTAAGTTTAACTGTCGACAGAAGGGTTTATAGAGAGAGTAAGAGAGGTTTAGGATTAACGTCACGAAAAGGGTTTATGAGAGAGTAAGTTTAACTGTCTAGAAAAGGTGTTTTATAAGAGTAGTAATTAACTGTCTAACAAGGTTTATGTATAGTTACTGAGAAGGTTAATTGAACTCTAGAGAATTTTTATTGAAGAGTAGTTAACTGCTCTAGAACATCATGTTTTATGAGTGTATTAACTCTGAAAAGGTTTATAAGTTCTGAGTGTTATTACTGCCTGAAACATCATGTCATTACTGAGTGTTATTGACCTCCTGAACCATCATGTCATTACTGAGTGTTATTAACCCCCTGAACCATCATGTCATTACTGAGTGTTATTGACCTCCTGAACCATCATGTCATTACTGAGTGTTATTAACCCCCTGAACCATCATGTCATTACTGAGTGTTATTAACCTCCTGAACCATCATGTCATTACTGAGTGTTATTAACCTCCTGAACCATCATGTCATTACTGAGTGTTATTGACCTCCTGAACCATCATGTCATTACTGAGTGTTATTGACCTCCTGAACCATCATGTCATTACTGAGTGTTATTGACCTCCTGAACCATCATGTCATTACTGAGTGTTATTGACCTCCTGAACCATCATGTCATTACTGAGTGTTATTGACCTCCTGAACCATCATGTCATTACTGAGTGTTATTGACCTCCTGAACCATCATGTCATTACTGAGTGTTATTGACCTCCTGAACCATCATGTCATTACTGAGTGTTATTGACCTCCTGAACCATCATGTCATTATTACTGAGTGTTATTGACCTCCTGAACCATCATGTCATTACTGAGTGTTATTGACCTCCTGAACCATCATGTCATTACTGAGTGTTATTGACCTCCTGAACCATCATGTCATTACTGAGTGTTATTGACCTCCTGAACCATCATGTCATTATTACTGAGTGTTATTGACCTCCTGAACCATCATGTCATTACTGAGTGTTATTGACCTCCTGAACCATCATGTCATTACTGAGTGTTATTAACCCCCTGAACCATCATGTCATTACTGAGTGTTATTGACCTCCTGAACCATCATGTCATTACTGAGTGTTATTGACCTCCTGAACCATCATGTCATTACTGAGTGTTATTGACCTCCTGAACCATCATGTCATTACTGAGTGTTATTGACCTCCTGAACCATCATGTCATTACTGAGTGTTATTGACCTCCTGAACCATCATGTCATTACTGAGTGTTATTAACCCCCTGAACCATCATGTCATTACTGAGTGTTATTGACCTCCTGAACCATCATGTCATTACTGAGTGTTATTAACCTCCTGAACCATCATGTCATTACTGAGTGTTATTGACCTCCTGAACCATCATGTCATCATTACTGAGTGTTATTGACCTCCTGAACCATCATGTCATTACTGAGTGTTATTGACCTCCTGAACCATCATGTCATTACCGAGTGTTATTAACCTCCTGAACCATCGTGTCATTACTGAGTGTTATCGACCTCCTGAACCATCATGTCATTACTGAGTGTTATTGACCTCCTGAACCATCATGTCATTATTACTGAGTGTATTTCTATACAGGTAATGATTGTGGAAGGTTACAAGGGACAGAAAGTCGAAGATGTAAAGAAAGTCATTCAGGAAATGATGATTAAAAATGTAAGTATGAGTCGTCTGTACAGTATATACAATTATGACTGATGATGTAATGTAAGTATGAGTCGTCTGTACAGTATATAGACTGATGATGTAATGTAAATATGAGTCGTCTGTACTGTTATGACTCCTGAACACATGTCATTAAGTGTTATGAGTCGTCTTACAGTGTATAGACTGATGATGTATGTAATATGAGTGTATTACAGTCATGAACAATTATGTTCTGTACTGATGTAATGTAACTCTGACCGTCATGTCAGTTATATAGACTGATATATTGCTCTGACATCATGATATGTAAGTATGATGACGTCTGTACAGTATATATATGCTGATGATGTTATGTAAGTATGAGCTCGTCTGTACGTATATAGACTGATCATGTATGTAGATGTATGAGCCTCTGTACAGTATATCATATGACTGATGTGTATGTAAGTATGATGTCTGTACAGTATATTAACATTGAACTCGATGTCAATTATGATGTATGAGTCTCTGACAGTATGCATTATGACTGATGATGTAATGTAAGTATGAGTCGTCTGTACAGTATATACAATTATGTCTGATGATGTAATGTAAGTATGAGTCGTCTGTACAGTATATACAATTATGACTGATGATGTAATGTAAGTATATATGAGTCGTCTGTACAGTATATAGACTGATGATGTAATGTAAGTATGAGTCGTCTGTACAATATATAGACTGATGATGTAATGTAAGTATGAGTCGTCTGTAAAGTATATACAATTATGACTGATGTAATGTAAGTATGAGTTGTCTGTACAGTATATACAATAATGTCTGATGATGTAATGTAAGTATGAGTCGTCTGTACAGTATATAGACTGATGATGTAATGTAAGTATGAGTCGTCTGTAAAGTATATACAATTATGACTGATGTAATGTAAGTATGAGTCGTCTGTACAGTATATACAAGTATGTCTGATGATGTAATGTAAGTATGAGTCGTCTGTACAGTATATACAATTATGTCTGATGATGTAATGTAAGTATGAGTCGTCTGTACAGTATATACAATTATGTCTGATGATGTAATGTAAGTATGAGTCGTCTGTACAGTATATAGACTGATGATGTAATGTAAGTATGAGTCGTCTGTACAGTATATACAATAATGTCTGATGATGTAATGTAAGTATGAGTCATCTGTACAGTATATACAATTATGTCTGATGATGTAATGTAAGTATGAGTCGTCTGTACAGTATATACAATAATGTCTGATGATGTAATGTAAGTATGAGTCGTCTGTACAGTATATACAATTATGTCTGATGATGTAATGTAAGTCCGAGTCGTCTGTACAGTATATAGACTGATGATGTAATGTAAGTTTGAGTCGTCAGTACATGTGTAATGTAATGATGTAATGTAATTATGAGTCGTCTGTACAGTATATAGACCGATGATGTAATGTAAGTATGAGTCGTCTGTACAGTATATACAATAATGTCTGATGATGTAATGTAAGTATGAGTGGTCTGTACAGTATATACAATAATGTCTGATGATGTAATGTATGTATGAGTCGTCTGTACAGTATATACAATTATGACTGATGTAATGTAAGTATGAGTCGTCTGTACAGTATATAGACTGATGATGTAATGTAAGTATGAGTGGTCTGTACAGTATATACAATAATGTCTGTTGATGTAATGTAAGTATGAGTCGTCTGTACAGTATATACAATTATGACTGATGTAATGTAAGTATGAGTCGTCTGTACAGTATATACAATTATGTAGAACTGTATATGATGTGTCTGTTAACAGGGAGATGCTGTGAAGTATATGGAGCCAGAGAAAGTGGTGATATCCCGGTCCAATGATGAATGTGTCGTAGCAAATTGTGACCAATGGTATGTTAACCTGATTTTTATCTCGTCACCATGAAATCACTTTCTTTCTTTCTTTCTTTCTTTCTTTCTTTCTTTCCATTACATTATGTGCTGTTGGAATATTAACCAGTTCAGATGATGTCCATTTGGCAGCATTAGAAAACTTATCTGTCAAAATTTTCAGAAAAACAAATGACTAAATGAAAGTCTCATGAAAGACTCAACTGCCCTACCAATGATACTTATACAGACCCTCGTACATAACTGCCCTACCAATGATACTTATACAGACCCTCGTACATAACTGCCCTACCAATGATACTTATACAGACCCTCGTACATAACTGCCCTACCAATGATACTTATACAGACCCTCGTACATAACTGCCCTACCAATGATACTTATACAGACCCTCGTACATAACTGCCCTACCAATGATACTTATACAGACCCTCGTACATAACTGCCCTACCAATGATACTTATACAGACCCTCGTACATAACTGCCCTACCAATGATACTTATACAGACCCTCGTACATAACTGCCCTACCAATGATACTTATACAGACCCTCGTACATAACTGCCCTACCAATGATACTTATACAGACCCTCGTACATAACTGCCCTACCAATGATACTTATACAGACCCTCGTACATAACTGCCCTACCAATGATACTTATACAGACCCTCGCACATAACTGCCCTACCAATGATACTTATACAGACCCTCGTACATAACTGCCCTACCAATGATACTTATACAGACCCTCGTACATAACTGCCCTACCAATGATACTTATACAGACCCTCGTACATAACTGCCCTACCAATGATACTTACACAGACCCTCGTACATAACTGCCCTACCAATGATACTTATACAGACCCTCGTAATAGAATGTGAGGTATTTAATACCTTTACTCTCAGCACTTCTACTCCAGATTAGCAGATACGATTATATGAACCCGATGTTCATTCTGGATTCAAAATATTCACCTTTTATGGTGTAAAAATGTAATTACTTGCTGACCTGGTTCGAAGGACCATGGTGAACTTATGCCATACCATTGCATCCGGCGTTCGTCTGTCAGCAGTTGACTTCTTCTTAACCACTGATCAGGATTTAACCAAATTTGGTAGGAAGCATCCCTAGGTGGCTGGGATTCAAATTTGTACAATTGATGGGGCTGACCCCCTAAGGGCCTTAGTGGAGGGACCAAAAGTGGGTCCATTTGGCAGTATTTATACACAACATACAAGAAAAGTCATAGATAAAATTCGAATATGATTTATTACTTTTAGATTTCTCAGCAACATGAATTACAATCTTAATTTTGGCTCTTCTTGGGGGCTACTCACCATGTTGTATACATTTACTAAAATATAACCATAACTTCATATTAAAAACACATGATCCAATTAATTAATTTGATATAACCTGTAAAGGTAGTTATTATCTGAATGGGGAAAAAGAATTCCCTGGAATTCTAATGGCCATTGAACAAGGCAAATCTCCACTAAGTAAGGTAACCTGGAACAGGTTACATTAAACTAAGCCCTGGAACAGGGTAAATCTCTAAGGAAGGTAACCTGGAACAGGTTATATAACTAAGCCCTGGAACAGGGTACATCTCAACTAAGGGAGGTAACCTGGAACAGGTTGTGTAATGAAAACCCTGGAACAGGGTAAATCTCAAATTAAGGGAGGTAACCTGGAACAGGTTACATAACTAAGCCCTGGAACAAGGCAAATCTCCACTAAGTAAGGTAACCTGGAACAGGTTATATAACTAAGCCCTGGAACAGGGTACATCTCAACTAAGGGAGGTAACCTGGAACAAGTTACATAATTAATCCCTGGAACAGGGCAAATCTCCACTAATTAAGGTAACCTGGAACAGGTTATATAACTAAGCCCTGGAACAGGGTACATCTCAACTAAGGGAGGTAACCTGGAACAGGTTACATAACTCAGCCCTGGAACAGGGTAAATCTCTAAGGAAGGTAACCTGGAACAGGTTATATAACTAAGCCCTGGAACAGGGTACATCTCAACTAAGGGAGGTAACCTGGAACAGGTTATGTAATGAAAACCCTGGAACAGGGTAAATTTCAAATTAAGGGAGGTAACCTGGAACAGGTTACATAACTAAGCCCTGGAACAGGGTAAATATCAACTAAGGGAGGTAACCTGGAACAGGTTACGTAACTAAACCCTGGAACAGGGTAAAGGAACTGGATGGTTACATATATATACTACAAAACTACAACAAAATAAACTAAAGCCGCAAGCTACTAGTGACTAGAATAGGTTGAAACAAAACATAATAAACCTGAACACAAACATAAGATGTGGTGAGTAGCCCATATAACTGCATGTGTTTAATGCAACAAAAACATCAAACTAAGATAGAGATCCAACAATGACCTCAAACATAAAATCAATTACTATATGATTACAATTCTATGTTAAAAGTTACATGTTTACACCTGATCAAGATTTATTAAATACATGACTATATATATCGCTACCCTATGGTGATGACCTGGGGATGGTGGGTGGGTACGATTCAACGACAAATGTAATGCTTGTATAAATTCACGTGCTGTCCCTTTCACAATTCCAATTTTAACTGTTCTATTATATTTACTTGGCTCTCATTGGTTGATTCTGGTCACGTGTTACCTACTTCTCTACTAAATTTGCATATGCGCAAGATGTAAACAAACCACTGTCTATTCATCAAGTAAGCCACTATTTATTTTCTAATATACTTGATCAGACTAATAGAGAATTTGATAATAAAATAACCTGTTAGTGGATAACCAGTAGCTAGCAATATATATATATATGTTGTGTATAAACTCAAATTAAACAAATTTCCATTTAATATTAACAACTTCTTTTCTGGAACTGAGCTATGTATGATATCGATATTTCAGTGGCAACATCCCTAGGAGGCTGGGATTTATCTTTTGATAGCTGTATACGAAAAGATGCTAAGTTAATGGAACAGCCAGTGATTCCACCAATGTACCATCGTTTACTGTGTCCTTCCGCTCCGTAAATTCCAGTCTATTTTTTTGTTTTTTGTTTTGCTTTTTATTAGCTCACCGGTTACGAGTAACCGAGAGCTAATGCTGTCACCCCGGCGTTGGCGTCGGCGTCCCACCCCAAAACTTAAAAGTTTTTGGAGTAAGTTTTTGGAAAGCTTGTAAGTCCAAAAGTATACACCTCATGCCCTTCTAAATTGGTTAGAGGCCTCATTAGAGGTCTAGGAATGATGTTATGGCAAAATCGTGCAGAAAAAAATTGTGATTTTTTTTCGCATTTTACCATTTTGTGGATTTAACTTTTTTTGCACCAAAACTCACTTTAAAGTTTTAGGGGTCAGTCCAAAAGTATACACCTATCACCCTTCTAATTGGTTTATACATTCATTAGAGATCCAGGAGTGATGCTGTGGCAAATCATGCAGAAAAATATTGGCATTTTGGTATTTTACTATTTATTGGACTTACTTTTCTTGACACAAAAACTCACTTGAATATAGTCATTATCATAATTATGATATTTTTAGCCCACCATCATCAGATGGTGGGCTATTCAAATCGCCCTGCGTCCGTGGTCCGTCGTCCGTCCGTCCGTCCGTCCGTCCGTCCGTCCCTCCGTCCCTCCGTCCGTCCGTCCCTCCGTCCGTAAACAATTCTTGTTATCGCTAATCCTCAGAAAGTACTGAAGGGATCTTTCTCAAATTTCATATGTGCGTTCCCCTTGGTGCCTAGTTATGCATATTGCATTTTGAGACCAATCGGAAAACAACATGGCCGACAGGCAGCCATCTTGGATTTTGACAATTGAAGTTTGTTATCACTATTTCTGAGAAAGTACTGAAGGGATCTTTCTCAAATTTCATATGTAAGCTCCCCTTGGTGTCTAGTTATGCATATTGCATTTTGAGACCAATCGGAAAACAACATGGCCGACAAGCAGCCATCTTGGATTTTGACAATTGAAGTTTGTTATTGCTATTTCTGAGAAAGTGCTGAAGGGATCTTTCTCAAATTTCACATGTAGGTTCCCCTTGGTGCCTAATTATGCATATTGCTTTTTGAGACTAATCGGAATTCAACATGGCCGACAGGCAGCCATCTTGGATTTTGATAATTGAAGTTTGTTATCACTATTTCTGAGAAAGTGCTGAAGGGATCTTTCTCAAATTTCACATGTAGGTTCCCCTTGGTGCCTAGTTATGCATATTGCATTTTGAGACCAATCGGAAAACAACATGGCCGACAGGCAGCCATCTTGGATTTTGATAATTGAAGTTTGTTATCGCTATTTCTGAGAAAGTACTGAAGGGATCTTTCTCAAATTTCATATGTAAGCTCCCCTTGGTGTCTAGTTATGCATATTGCATTTTGAGACCAATCAGAAAACAACATGGCCGACAGGCAGCCATCTTGGATTTTGACAATTGAAGTTTGTTATCGCTATTTCTGAGAAAGTGCTGAAGGGATCTTTCTCAAATTTCACATGTAGGTTCCCCTTGGTGCCTTGTTATGCATATTGCATTTTGAGACCAATCGGAAAACAACATGGCCGACAGGCAGCCATCTTGGATTTTGATAATTGAAGTTTGTTATCGCTATTTCTGAGAAAGTGCTGAAGGGATCTTTCTCAAATTTCACATGTAGGTTCCCCTTGGTGCCTAGTTATGCATATTGCTTTTTGAGACCTATCGGAAAACAACATGGCCGACAGGCAGCCATCTTGGATTTTGACAATTGAAGTTTGTTATCGCTATTTCTGAGAAAGTACTGAAGGGATCTTTCTCAAATTTCATATGTGGGTTCCCCTTGGTGCCTAGTTATGCATATTGCATTTTGAGACCAATCGGAAAACAACATGGCCGACAGGCAGCCATCTTGGATTTTGACATTTGAAGTTTGTTATCACTATTTCTGAGAAAGTACTGAAGGGATCTTTCTCAAATTTCATATGTAGGCTCCCCTTGGTGCCTAGTTATGCATATTGCATTTTGAGACCAATCGGAAAACAACATGGCCGACAGGCAGCCATCTTGGATTTTGACAATTGAAGTTTGTTATCGCTAATTCTGAGAAAGTATTTAAGGGATCTTTCTCAAATTTCATATGTAGGTTTCCCTTGGTGCCTAGTTATGCATATTGCATTTTGAGACCAATCTGAAAACAACATGGCCGACAGGCAGCCATCTTGGATTTTGACAATTGAAGTTTGTTATCACTATTTCTGAGAAAGCATTTAAGGGATCTTTCCCAAATTTCATATGTAAGTTTCCCTTGGTGCCTTGTTATGCATATTGCATTTTGAGACCAATCTGAAAATAACATGGCCGACAGGCAGCCATCTTGGATTTTGACAATTGAAGTTTGTTATCGCTATTTTTGAGAAAGTACTGAAGGGATCTTTCTCAAATTTCATATGGAGGTTCCCCTTGGTGCCTCGTTATGCTTATTGCATTTTGAGATCAATTGGAAAACAATATGGCCGACAGACCGCCATCTTGGATTTTGACAATTGAAGTTTGTTATCTCTATTTCTCAAAGTACTGAATGGATCTTTCTCAAATTTCATAAGTAGGTTCCCCTTGGTCCCTTGTATTGCATTTTTGGACCAGTCTGTCCTGAAAACAACCTGGCAAACAAACAGCCATTATCGTTAAATCTCAAATTTCTTATATAGCTAGGATTCTCTTGTTTGAAAAGTACTGGAGGGATGTCTCAATTTGCACAGATTAGTAAAATGAAGGGAAAAGTAGAGAAAAGATCAATCTGACATGGAACCTATGAAGATCATTCAATGGTGGGCGCCAAGATCCCTCTGGGATCTCTTGTTGTTTAATGTAATTACTCAGGTACTTGGACTATATATACCAATATAGTCATTATCATAATTATGATATTTTTGATTAATGTAATTACCCAGGTACTTGGACTATACAATATAGTCATTATCATAATTATGATATTCTTAATTAATGTAATTACTCAGGTACTTGGACTATACAATATAGTCATTATCATAATTATGATATTCTTAATTAATGTAATTACCCAGGTACTTGGACTATACAATATAGTCATTATCATAATTATGATATTCTTAATTAATGTAATTACTCAGGTACTTGGACTATACAATATAGTCATTATCATAATTATGATATTTTTGATTAATGTAATTACTCAGGTACTTGGACTATACAATATAGTCATTATCATAATTATGATATTCTTAATTAATGTAATTACCCAGGTACTTGGACTATGGTGAAGAGAAGTGGAAAAGCCAGGCCCTTGAATGTCTAAAAGATATAGAAACATACGCTGATGAAGTTCGTAAGAACTTTGTGGCCACACTGGATTGGTTACATGAACATGCCTGCTCACGAAGTTTTGGCTTAGGTATAGCTTACTAAGAAGGTTTCAGTATTCTACAAAAAAATCACATTCATTTAATGTAATCTGATCATATGGTGAATAACCTTTATAACATAAAATGATATTACTTGGAATAAAGTATAAGATAGATACCTTTGAACATTTTAGAAAGTGAAGGATTATTGTTTTGTTTCTCTATCAGGTACAAAACTACCATGGGACACCAAGTATGTAATTGAAGCCCTGTCTGATTCTACCATCTATATGGCCTACTACACCGTGGCTCACCTGCTGCAGGGAGGTGTGTTTGATGGCAGTGGTGACAGTCCAGCCAAAATCAGGTACATTTCTTATAGTGAAATAGGGTGTCAACATTTCTAGTGGAATCAGGTATCAACATTCCCTATAGTGGAATCAGGTATCAACATTTCCTATAGTGGAGTTAGGTATCAACATTTCTAGTGGAATCAGGTATCAACATTCCCTATAGTGAATCAGGTTTCAACATTTCCTATAGTGGAATCAGGTATCAGCATTTCCTATAGTGAATCAGGTTTCAGCATTCCCTATAGTGGAATCAGGTATCAACATTCCCTATAGTGAATCAGGTATCAACATTTCTAGTGGAATCAGGTATCAACATTTCCTATAGTGAATCAGGTTTCAGCATTCCCTATAGTGGAATCAGGTATCAACATTTCCTATAGTGGAATCAGGTATCAACATTTCTAGTGGAATCAGGTATCAACATTTCCTATAGTGAAATTGGGAGTCAACATTTCCTATAGTGAATCAGGTATCAACATTTCTAGTGGAATCAGGTATCAACATTCCCTTTAGTGGAATCAGGTATCAACATTTCCTATAGTGAATCAGGTATCAACATTTCTAGTGGAATCAGGTATCAACATTTCCTATAGTGCAATTGGATGTCAACATTTCTAGTGGAATCAGGTATCAACATTTCCTATAGTGGAGTTAGGTATCAACATTTCTAGTGGAATCAGGTATCAACATTTCTAGTGGAATCAGGTATCAACATTTCTAGTGGAATCAGGTATCAACATTTCTAGTGGAATCGGGTATCAACATTTCTAGTGGAATCAGGTATCAACATTTCCTATAGTGAAATTGGGTGTCAACATTTCCTATAGTGAATCAGGTATCAACATTCCCTATAGTGGAATCAGGTATCAACATTCCCTATAGTGGAATCAGGTATCAACATTCCCTATAGTGGAATCAGGTATCAACATTTCCTATAGTGGAATCAGGTATCAACATTTCCTATAGTGGAATCAGGTATCAACATTTCTAGTGGAATCAGGTATCAACATTTCCTATAGTGGAATCAGGTATCAACATTTCCTATAGTGAATCAGGTATCAACATTTCCTATAGTGGAATCAGGTATCAACATTTCCTATAGTGGAATCAGGTATCAACATTTCCTATAGTGAATCAGGTATCAACATTTCCAGTGGAATCAGGTATCAACATTGTCGGCAGCTTATAACTTTATACTGTCAACTGTAGAGATGTGTTCTTGTCCACAGCTACCTAATTGATGTCTATATAATTGTCATCTAACCTGGTCCAAAGGACCAAGGTGATTTTAAACAATACTGTGGTATCCAGCATTGCCCTTCGTAACAATGTTATCATTGGAACTTGTTAACATGATAACTGGAGCAAATATCAGTCAAGGTTGACAAAACTTTGTGAGATGCATATTGACAGGATCTGGAACTAGTTCAAAATGGGAATTATTCTACAGTAACTTACAGAGTTATTGCCCATTGTAATGATATTATTATTGGAACTTGTTAACATGATAACTGGAGTAAATATCAATCAAGGTTGACAAAACTTTGCATGCTGCCATGTATTGAAAAGACTCTCAGACTAGTTCGAAAATTTGAAATATTTGACAGTAACTTATAGAGTTATTGCCCTTTGTAATGAAATTGTTGTTAACAATTTTTTTGGTTCAACTGAACCAAAGGGTATATCTTTTTAGAACGCTACTAGTCCTGAAAAAATAAATTGATTTTGATGAAATTTGGTCTGGAGAATCATTTGGCAGTGTTGTGTTAAGGATTTGACACCCTTTGTGTGGGGGAATTTAAAGGGGGCCCCAATTGGGGTAATATAGTAAAAAAAAAAGAAAGAAAAAACTTTAAGGCACTTTTTTTTTCGAGAATGACAGGATTTAGTCCACCTGTGGTTTGAACCATTGTTGCGAGAGGTAGTTTAAAAGAAGGAAAATTATTTTTGAAATATAACATGATTAGAGTATTTTGCAATAATTACTGAAATATCCAGATAAGTGATGCAGGCCTTTTGGGCCTCTTGTTGTTCTAAATGACTGTTAAATTTCACTGCTTTTATTGATTGGATGTTCTATTTCCAGGGCAGACCAACTAACACCAGAAGTGTGGGACTACATATTTTTCAGCAATACTAAAGTTCCCAAAACAGACATCCCGTTGAAAACATTGGACAGGCTGAGGGCGGAGTTTAACTACTGGTACCCAGTCGATCTCCGGGTTTCCGGGAAGGACCTTGTACCTAATCATCTAACCTACTACATCTATAATCACTGTGCCATGTGGCCTAATGACCCGTGAGTTTCACCCAATATCTCCAACGTGACTTCTGGCCCGCTCTAGATGTCATCCATGTCTATTGCTTGTATTTTATCAACTGATGTTTTCATTTTCAAGGTTAAAGCTTGTCAGTCAATAATAATAATATAGAGACTTGTATCCAGCCCTCTTACTTGTCTTGTCATTGAAACGGCTAGTCAGAAGTGGTTAGCAAAAGGCACATTGGTTTTCAATAAAACAGTCAACTTTATATCAGAGAACTTACACTGGGGTTTAACTTACATGGCTGTTTAAATGTTACCGTTTTCACCCAAGAAGAAAGAGCGCTGATTTAGAAATTTCAGAACTTGTTACTGTAAATGATACTAATGACCTTGATCATGTTGATCACCTGTTAAATGATGTAATAAATAACTATCTGACATATCTGCAGTGTGAATACAAACAATGGCCATTCTAAATACCTTCAAGTGAAGTTTGTTTTGTATGAGGAATAGTTTGTTTTGTATGAGGAATTGTTTGTTTTGTATGAGGAATTGTTTGTTTTGTATGAGGAATTGTTTGTTTTGTATGAGGAAGTTTGTTTTGTAGGAGGAATTGTTTGTTTTGTATGAGGAATTGTTTGTTTTATATGAGGAAGTTTGTTTTGTATGAGGAAGTTTGTTTTGTATGAGGAACTGTTTGTTTTGTATGAGGAATAGTTTGTTTTGTATGAGGAATTGTTTGTTTTGTATGAGGAATTGTTTGTTTTGTATGAGGAATTGTTTGTTTTGTATGAGGAATTGTTGGTTTTGTATGAGGAATTGTTTGTTTTGTATGAGGAATTGTTTGTTTGTTGAGGCTTGTTTGTTTTTAGAGGATTGTTTGTTTTGTATGAGGACGTTTTGTTTTGCTTGGGAATTGTTTGTTTTTGTTAGGACTTGTTTGTTTTCTATAGGACTTGTTGTGTTTTTTGCTTTGTTCACTTTTGTTTTGTCAGGCTTTTGTTTGTTTTTGTATCGGCCTGTTTTTTGGGGGGTCTGGCCTTTTTGTTTTTGTTGGCTTGCTTTTTTTTTTGTCTGCGCCTTGTTTGTTTTGTCTGGGACTTGTTTTGTTTTTCTGCGGCATTGTTTGTTTTTTGCGCTTGTTTTGTTTTTGCTTGGTTTTTTTTGTTGAGGCTTTTTGTTTTTTTCGGCCTTTTTTTTTGTTCTCGGACCGTTTTGTTTTTGTCTGCCTTGTTTTTGTTTTGTTATGCTGCTCTTTTGTTTTTGTCTGCGCCTTGTTTTGTTTGTCTGCGCCGTTGTTTGTTTTGTGTTCGGCCTATTTGTTTTTCTCGTTTTTTGTTTTGTCTCGGTTTGTTTTGTTTTTTTTGTCGGCGCCTTGTTTGTTTTGTCTCGGCCTTTGTTTTGTACTGCGGCCTTTTTGTTTGTTTTGTTTCGGCCTTGTTTGTTTTGTTCGGCCTTTTTGTTTTTCTGCGGCCTGTTTTGTTTTTCTTGGCCTCGTTTTGTTTTGTCTGCGCCTGTTTGTTTTGTCTGCGGCCTTGTTTGTTTTTGTCTGGGTTGTTTGTTTTGTTGGCTTGTTTGTTTTGTCTGCGCTTGTTTTGTTTTGTTCTGCGCCTTGTTTTTTTTGTTCGAGCCTGGTTTGTTTTGTCTGGCTGTTTGTTTTGTATGCGGCTTGTTTGTTTGTCTGCGGCCTTGTTTGTTTTTGGCCTTGTTTTTTTTGTCTGCGGCCTCGTTTTTTTTGGTCATGCGGCCTCGTTTGTTTTGTCTGCGGCCTGTTTTTGTTGGTCTCGGCTCTCGTTTGTTTTTGTCGCGGCCTTGTTTGTTTTGTTCTGCGGCCTTTTTTGTTTTGGGTCTGCGGCTTGTTTGTTTTGTTCCTGCGCCTCGTTGTTTTGGTCTGCTCCTTTTTGTTTTGTCTGCGGCTTGTTTGTTTTGTCTCGCCTCTGTTTTTTGTCTGGCCTTGTTTGTTTTTGTTCTGCGGCCTTGTTTGTTTTGTCTGGGCCTTGTTTTTTTTGTCTGCGGCTTGTTTTGTTTGTCTGCGGCTTCGTTTGTTTGTTGGCTTCTGCTTTGTTTTTTGTTGCGGCCTTGTTTGTTTTGTCTGCGGCCTTGTTTGTTTTGTCTGCGGCCTCGTTTTTGTTGGCCTGTTTGTTTTTGTCTGTGCCTTGTTTAGGGTTTTGTCTTTTTGGGCTTTTGTTTTGTCTGGGCCTTTTTTTTTCTGCGGCCTTTTTTTTTTTTTTTTCTGCGGCATGTTTTTTTTTTGGGCTTGTTTTTTTTTTCGGCCTTGTTTGTTTTGTCTGGATTTTTGTTTTGTTGCGGATTTGTTTTTTGGGTTGTTTGTTTTGTCTGCGGCTTTTTTTTGTCTCGCTGTTTTTTTTTTTTTGGTTTTTGTTTTGTCTGGCCTTTTTTTTGTCTGCGGCTCTTTTTTGTTTTTGTCTGCGGCCTCTTTTTTTTTCTGCGGCCTCGTTTTTTTTGTCTCTCCTTTTTTTGTTTGTTTTCGGCCTGTTTGTTTTTTCGGCTCTTTTTGTCTGGGGCCCTTGTTTGTTTTTTCTGCGGCCTTGTTTTGTTTTTTTTGCGGCCTGTTTTTTTGTCTGCCTTTTTGTTTTTTTGGGCCTCGTTTTTGTCTGCGCTTGTTTGTTTTTCCGCCCTTTGTTTGTTTTGTCTGGGGCCCTTTTTTGTTTTGTTGCGGCCTGTTTGTTTTGTCTGCGGCCTTCTTTGTTTTGGTCTGCGCCTTGTTTTTTGTCTGCGGCCTGTTTGTTTTGTCTGGGGCCGTTGTGTTTTGTCTGCGGCCTTTTTGTTTTGTCTGCGGCCTGTTTGTTTTGTCTGCGGCCTTGTTTGTTTTTGTCTGCGGCCTTGTTTTGTTTTGTCTGCGCCTGTTTTGTTTTGTCTGCGGCCTCTTTGTTTTGTCTGCGGCCTTGTTTGTTTTGTCTGCGGCCTCGTTTGTTTTGTCTGCGGCCCTTTTTGTTTTGTTGCGGCCTTCTTTGTTTTGTCTGCCGGCCTTGTTTGTTTGTCTGCGGCCTCGTTTGTTTTGTCTGCGGCCTTCGTTTGTTTTGTCTGCGGCCTCATTTGTTTTGTCTGCGGCCTTCTTTGTTTTGTCTAGCGGCCTCTGTTTGTTTTGTCTGCGGCCTTGTTTGTTTTGTCTGCGGCCTTGTTTGTTTTGTCTGCGGCCTCGTTTGTTTTGTCTGCGGCCTCGTTTGTTTTGTCTGCGGCCTTGTTTGTTTTGTCTGCGCCCTTGTTGTGTTTGTCTGCGGCCTGTTTGTTTTGTCTGCGGCCTTCTTTGTTTTGTCTGCCGGCCTCGTTTGTTTTGGTCTGCGGCCTGTTTTGTTTTGTCTGCGGCCTGTTTGTTTTGTCTGCGGCATCCTTGTATTTTGTCTGCGGCCTCGTTATGTTTTGTCTGCGGCCTTGTTTGTTTTGTCTGCGGCCTTGTTTGTTTTGTCTGCGGCCTTCGTTTTGTTTTGTCTGCGGCCCTTGATTTGTTTTGTCTGCGGCCGTTTGTTTTGTCTGCGGCCTTGTTTTGTTTTGTCTGCGCCTTTTGTTTTTGTCTGGGGCCTCTTTTGTTTTGTCTCCCGGCCTTCTTTTTTTGTCTGCGGCCTTGTTTTTTTTGTCTGCTGCCTTGTTTGTTTTGTCTGCGGCCTCGTTTTGTTTTGTCTGCGGCCTTCTTTGTTTTGTCTGCGGCCTTGTTTTTTTGTCTGCGGCCTCCTTTTTTTGTCTGCGGCCTTGTTTGTTTTGTCTCGCCTCGTTTGTTTTGTCTCTGCCTTCTTTGTTTTGTCTCCCGGCCTTGTTTGTTTTGTCTGCGGCCTTGTTTTGTTTTGTCTGCGGCCTTGTTTGTTTTGTCTGCGGCCTTGTTTTTTTTGTCTGCGGCCTGTTTTTTGTCTGCGGCCTCTTTTGTTTTTGTCTGCGGCCTCGTCTTGTTTTGGTCTGCGGCCCTTGTTTGTTTTTGTCTGCGGCCTTTTGTTTTTGTCTGCGGCCTCTTTGTTTTGTCTGGGCCTTCTTTGTTTTGTCTGCGGCCTCTGTTTTTTTGTCTGCGGCCTTGTTTGTTGTTTGTCTGCGGCCTTGTTTGTTTTTTGCTGGCCGTTTGTTTTGTCTGCGGCCGTTGTTTTTGTCTGCGGCTCTTTTTTTTTGTCTCCCCTTTTTTTTTTGCCGGCCTTTTTTTTTTTGGGCCGGTTTTTTTTTGCCGGCCTGTTTTTTTTTCCCCTTTGTTTTTTTCCCCCTCTTTTTTTCTCGCCTTTTTTTTTTGTTGGGTTGTTTGTTTTGGGGTTTTTGTTTTTTTTTTTTGGGGGTTTTTTTTTGGGGGGGGTTTGTTTTTTTTTGGGTTTTTTGTTTTTTTGGGTTGTTTGTTTGTGGGTTTTTTTGGTTTTTTTGGGGTTTTTTTGGGGTTTTTTTTTTGTTTGTTTTTTTGGTTTTTTTTTTTGGGTTTTTTGTTTTTTTACCTTTTTGTTTTTTTCTTTTTTTTTTTGGGGTGTTTTTTTTTTTTTTTTTGTCTGCGGCATCTGTTTGTGTTGTCTGCGGCTCTTGTTGTTGGTCTGCGGCCTCAGTTTTTGTCTGAGCGGCATTCGTTTGTTTGTCTGCGGCCGCTGTTTGGTTTGTCTGCGGCCTCGTTTTGTTTTGTCTGCGGCCTCGTTTTGTTTTGCTGAGGCCTTGGTTGTTTTGTCTGCGGCCGTTAGTTGTTTTGTCTGCGGCCTCTGTTTGTTTGTCTCGGGCCTTTTTGTTTTGGCTGCGGGCTTGTTTGTTTTGTCTGCGGCCTTGTTTGTTTTGTCTGCGGCCTTGTTTGTTTTGTCGTGCGCGCTGCTTTGTTTTTGTCTGCGGCCTGGTTTGTTTTGTCTGCGGCCTTGTTTGTTTTGTCTGCGGACCTTTTTGTTTTGTCTGCGGCCTTCGTTGTTTGGTCTGCGGCCTTGTTTGTTTTGTCTGCGGCATCGTTTTGTTTGTCTGCGGCCTTGTTTGTTTTGTCTGCGGCCTGTTTGTTTTGTCTGCGGCCTTGTTTGTTTTGTCTGCGGCTCGTTTTGTTTTGTATGAGGCACTTGTTTGTTTTGTCTGCGGCCTATTTTTTGTCTGCGGCCTTGTTTGTTTTGTCTGCGGCCGTATGTTTGTTTTGTCTGCGGCCTTGTTTTGTTTTGTACTGCATGCACTCGTTTTTGTCTGCGGCCTTGTTTGTTTGTCTGCGGCTTGTTTGTTTTGTCTGCGGCCCTGTTGTTTTGTCTGCGGCCTTGTTGTTTTTGTCTGCGGCCTTCTTTGTTTGTCTGCGGCCTTCTTTGTTTTGTCTGCGGCCTTCTTTGTTTTGTCTGCGGCCTTGTTATGTTTGTCTGCGGCCTTCTTGTTTGTCTGCGCGCCTTCTTGTTTTGTCTGCGGCCTTCTTTGTTTTGTCTGCGGCCTTGTTTGTTTTGTCTGACGGCCTGGTTTGTTTTGTCTGACGGCCTTGTTTGTTTGATGTCTGCCGGCCTTGGTTGTTTTGTTCTGCGGCCTTGTTTTGTTTTGTCTGCGCCTCGTTTTTTTGTCTGCGGCCTTGTTTCTTTTGTCTGCGGCCTCGTTTTGTTTTGTCTGCGCCTTCTTTGTTTTGTCTGCGGCTTGTTTGTTTTTGGCGGCCTTGGTTTGTTTTGTCTCGGCCTTTTTTTGTTCTGTATGCGGCTCGTTTGTTTTGTTGCGGCCTCGTTTTTTGTATGAGGAATTGTTTGTTTTGTATGAGGAATTGTTTGTTTTGTATGAGGAATTGTTTGTTCTGTATGAGGAATAGTTTGTTTTGTATGAGGAATAGTTTTTGTATGAGGAATAGTTTGTTTTGTATGAGGAATTATTTGTTTTGTATGAGGAATTGTTTGTTTTGTATGAGGAATTGTTTGTTTTGTATGAGGAATTGTTTGTTTTTGTCTGCGGCCTCGTTTTTTGTCTGCGGACTTTTTGTTTTGTCTGCGGCCTTGTTTGTTTTGTCTGCGACCTTGTTTGTTTTGTCTGAGGATTGTTTGTTCTGTTGAGGAATAGTTTGTTTGTATCTAGTTGTGGAGTTTGTTTGTTGTAGAGGCTGTTTGTTTTGTCGAGGAATTGTTTGTTTTGTCTGAGAGGTTGTTTTGTTTTGTTGTTTGTATGTTGTTTTGTATGGGCTGTTTGTTTTGTATGAGGATTGTTTTTTTGTATGAGGAATTTTGTTTTGTATGAGGAATAGTTTGTTTTGTATGAGGAATTGTTTGTTTTGTATGAGGAATAGCTTGTTTTGTATGAGGAATTGTTTGTTTTTTATGAGGAATAGCTACAATATCGTTCCTAGCCAGTTGTTACATCTTCAGTCTGTTACAGTTAGTAGCTTTTACTGTTATCACTTAAATCATTGATGCATTTTTCATTATCAGATCAAAATGGCCGAAAGCGATCAGAGCAAATGGACATCTGTTGTTAAACGCAGAAAAGGTAAGAACAACTGTATAGAAGTGAAGTTCAATACAGGCCCTATAGGCTATTTCTGTGAACATATCTGTTGATGTTTAGGAGAGTAAAAATTGTTTTCTAATCTCTAGCCCAGGGCTACAGACTCCAAAAATCCACTAGCTCAAACTAAAATCTGCGGTAAAAACCTGTGTAATTTACGCAGGTACTTTTGGGGCTGAAAATGCTAGTAAAAACTTTCTATTGGTATATTTTGCGCATGAATAAATTTGACCAAAAAAACGATGTCAAGCAGATCCCAAATTGATGTGTGAAAATAAAACTAAGATAGACTATAATAGCAATATACTTGAAATTATTCCACTAAATACTTGATAATTAAAATGATTTCATCATTTAGTGTTTGTAATTAGTTTTAAAGGAACAAAATTGTGTCTGGTTCATTTTCTTTGCATCGACCATAAGCTTACACAAAATTTCCAAGAAATGTATAATTAAGTGATCACTTTTGCATATACTGTATTTTACCGGTTATAAGCCCTGGGTGGTTATGTTTGACATTTACACTGCTTGCGTATATTATTTGTTGATTTCATTTTAGATGTCCAAGTCTACAGGAAACTTCCTGACACTGAAGGATGCGCTAGAAAAGTTCTCTGCTGATGGTGAGATTTTATGTACTTCTATCTATAACCCAGTATTACAGGATTAATGCCTTATCCTGTTACAATGTTGTTATACCAAGTGTCCAGTTATAATAAAATGTTTTGTTACTAAACATCTAGTTCTGATAAAATGTATTGTTATCAAACATCTAGTTCTGATAAAATGTTTTGTTACTAAGGTATGCGTCCTGATACAATGTTTTGTTACTAAGGTATGCACCCTGATACAATGTTTTGTTACTAAGGTATGCGCCCTGATACAATGTTTTGTTACTAAGGTATGCGCCCTGATACAATGTTTTGTTACTAACGTATGCGCCCTGATACAATGTTTTGTTACTAAGGTATGCGCCCTGATACAATGTTTTGTTACTAAGGTATGCGCCCTGATACAATGTTTTGTTACTAAGGTATGCGTCCTGATACAATGTTTTGTTACTAAGGTATGCGTCTCGCCCTGGCTGGTGCGGGAGACACTGTCGAGGATGCTAACTTCATGGAGATAATGGCAGAGGCTGGCCTGCTCCGTCTCTACACATTTATGGAATGGGTCAAGGAAATTCTGGCTGCGAAGGGAACCCTACGATCAGGCACTGACCGCACGCTTAGTGACAAGGTCTTCATCAGGTATTTGACTGAGGCATTGATAAAAACGATTTAAGTCAACTCTGTAAAAAGTTGTTTAATAATTGAAGTTGCTAGAATATTTTAAGCTCAGGCCAGGGCAGTCATCTTGAAAAACCCCATACAATGGCGCCCGCCGTCCGTCGATCCGTAAACAATTGACTTCTTCTTTATAACCACTGATTGACATTTAACAAAATTTGACTGGTGGCATCGTTATGAGGTGGAAGTTAAAATTTTACAAATGGTGGGACTGAACCCCCACCCCCTCCCCAGGGGGCTGAGTGGCGGGGCAAAAGGGGTCAATTTGGTTTAATTGATATAAATGACATCTTCTTTGAAACTGAGCATTGGATATCTCTCATATTTGACTGGTAACATCCCATTGGGGTAGGGATTCAAAATTGTAGAAATGACAGGGCCCTGGGGGCTTAGGGGTGTGGTCAAAAGGGGTAATCTGGCTAAATTGATGTAAACGACTTCTTCTCAGAAACTAAACAATGTATATAGTAGTAACCTAGAGCTAATGCTGTCACCCCGGCATCCCAACCATAAAACTTTAAAGTTTTTGGGGTAAGTTTTTGGAAAGCTTGTAGGTCCAAAAGTATACATCTCATGCCCTTCTAAGTTGGTTTATACATTCATTAGAGGTCTAGGAGTAATGTTATGGCAAAATCATGCAGAAAATTGTGATTTTTTCGCATTTTACCATTTTGTGGACTTAACTTTTTTGGCACCAAAACCCACTTTAAAGTTTTGGGGGTAAGTCCAAAAGTATACACCTATCACCCTTCTAATTTGGTTTATACATTCATTAGAGATCCAGGAGTGATGCTGTGGCAAAATCATGCAGATAAAATTTGCAATTTTTTTGGGGCATTTTACCATTTAGTGGACTTACTTTTTTTGACACAAAAACCCACTTTAAAGGTTTTGGGGGTTAGTTTTGGAAAGCTTGTAAGTCCACACCCTTCTTATTTGGTTTATACATCCATTAGAGGTCTAGGAGCGATATTATGTGACATACAATTTCAAAATGTCATGCTTATACAATTTCAAAATGTCATGCTTATACATACATAAAAAATGAATGCATAGTGTGATTGCTGCCGCCGGTGAGCTTTCACAATCATTGATGGCACTTGTATTTGACTGGTAGCATCCCTTTGGGGTAGGGATTCAAAATTGTACAAATGTTGGGGCTGATCCTTTGGGGGCTGAGGGGCGAGCCAAAAGGGATCAATATGGCTAAATTGATATAAATGACTTCTCCTCTGATACTGATCACTTGATATTGCTCATATTTGACGGCATGGTAGCATCGGTACTAGGTAGAGATTTAAAATTGTACAAATGGTGGGGCTGACCATAGGGTCTTATTATCTTGGTTATACTTTTGAAACTCTTTAGATCCTCACCCTATAACCATATATAGCATTGTTGGGCATAAAGCAGATAAACACAATCATGATGTAAAAATAGGCCCAGGGGTCTTTCCCCACCCGAAGACTTAGTTTCTTTAAACACAATGTTGTTAAAACAATCCCTTGGGTCTTTTCACACCCCTAGGGAGTCAGAACTTTGTTTCTGGGTTTTATCTTTGAAGCAGTTGAGGTCCCTTCCCCACAACTATATATATAGTAGTGTTAGACATTAACAAATAAAGCTAACAAATTGAACACGAACATATTTTGACTTTTGGTGGAATGCAACCAGGTGAGCGATACAGGCCCTCTGGGCCTCTTGTTGTTTTTTGGGGTCAGTCCAAAATTCAAGATGACCACCATGACATGACAGCCATCTTGTAAAACACATTTAAACCTCTTCGCCAGTTCAACTGGAACCATTAAGCTGTTTGTAAGGATGTTAAGTTGATCCAGCAAAGTCCTGTTATTTTTTGGCCTCATAAAACCTTTGACATGGCAGCCAGCTTATAAAATGATTGTGAAATCATGGTTTACCTGAATGACACCTTGTTCAACCTTCCAAGTTCCACCAGTGGGATTCAACTCAAACTTGCCCACAATGATCCTGAGATGATCCTGACCAAGTATTGTTTTTTGGGTTGGTCAGAAATCCAAGATGGCTGCCATGGCCAACAATTTCACTTAACTTGCTATTGAGTATACTACAATAGTAATTAGTACTTGTTTGTTAGATAACTGTTAAGGCCCATTGGACCTCTTGTTAGTTAGATAACTATTAAGGCCCATTGGACCTCTTGTTAGTTAGGTAACTGTTAAGGCCCATTGGACCTCTTGTTAGTTAGATAACTGTTAAGGCCCATTGGACCTCTTGTTAGTTAGATAACTGTTAAGGCCCATTGGACCTCTCGTTAGTTAGATAACTATTAAGGCCCATTGGACCTCTTGTTAGTTAGATAACTATTAAGGCCCATTGGACCTCTTGTTAGTTAGATAACTATTAAGGCCCATTGGACCTCTTGTAAGTTAGATAACTGTTAAGGCCCATTGGACCTCTTGTTAGTTAGATAACTGTTAAGGCCCATTGGACCTCTTGTTAGTTAGATAACTGTTAAGGCCCATTGGACCTCTTGTTAGTTAGATAACTATTAAGGCCCATTGGACCTCTTGTTAGTTAGATAACTATTAAGGCCCATTGGACCTCTTGTTAGTCAGGTAACTGTTAAGGCCAATTGGACCTCTTGTTAGTTAGATAACTGTTAAGGCCCATTGGACCTCTTGTTAGTTAGATAACTGTTAAGGCCCATTGGACCTCTTGTAAGTTAGATAACTGTTAAGGCCCATTGGACCTCTTGTTAGTTAGATAACTGTTAAGGCCCATTGGACCTCTTGTTAGTTAGATAACTGTTAAGGCCCATTGGACCTCTTGTTAGTTAGATAACTTTTAAGGCCCATTAGACCTCTTGTTAGGTTGTCTGATCCTGAGGGTCAGGACGACATGTAGCCATCATGTTTCATCTGTAGATGTCTGTTGTGTATTGTGCATTAACTTTTTGCATTTGAAACTTTTTCTCAAGTTCCATCAGTGGGATTCAGCTCAGACTTGCCTGAAATGATTCCAAGATTGTTCTGACCAAGTTTTGTAATTTTTCAATTTGCTCAATAATCCAAGATGGCCACCATGGCCAACATACTGTATTGCACAATCTCAATTGCTGTCAGTACCACTATACTGCTACTGAGTATATATACTACAAACATATTAGGGTCTGTTAAAGTCAGATGATCGTAAAAGCCCATTGGGCCTCTTATTTTATTCTGTAATAAAACATTGGCTAGATTTACTTCTAACTCACAATGCCAGCTTCAAAAACCCAACTTTTTACAATTGTTTTTAAATGTAAAGATATCTTTATTTTATAAGTATTTTATAGAATTATTAAAAGTCAAGTTGTGATGGTAATAAAAGTTACACTTTTTCTGTTTGAAGGTGTCTTTATTTTATAAGTACAGTGGACCCGCGATAATCCGGACACCAATAGTCCGGAAAACTCACAGTCCGGACGGAAATGCACGGGAACGGATTTCCGTAACGTTATTTGTACTCACCAGTCCGGAAATTCGGATTACGATTCCGGAAGCCCATTTTGGGAACGGAACGTACTTTTCATTAGTAAATTTCCCTCAATAATCCAGACGATTTTTTCACCACGAGGAGAAAAAAATGTCGGGGCAAGTCACCCGTGTCGACAGTTGTACAGACTATCGCTTGACACTGTGCGTAGTCATAGCGACCGCTGCCAGGTCATAGCCCCGGGTGTTTACCTGTGTTACAATGTGTAGCTTTTGTTTTTATAACGATACATTGCTTTTTCTCTACGACCTAATTGTTAGAGTATTAAAGGATTTTATAGTATAGTCTTGCTTTTATCAACTTGACGTACAATATCTATGATAGTTATTTTACAGACGGCAACTTTTATAGGAACACATATTGCTATTTCGTAGTTAGATCTAGCAAGAATTTATGCACAAACATACAGTACGTAATACGATAATTAATCAATCTCAAATACATGTAATAAATTTATGATCGGTAATTAACATCATTAACTCTTGTATTGGGTAAACACGGATATCGGCCTGTAACACCGTTACGTGAAACGACGACTCATTGAAAGATGCATGTTATTAATTACATACACGTTTACGTATTAAGCAGTGATCACAAGAACTGGGTTGATTAAAAACAAATTAGTCAATAGTCGTCTGATACTTAATTAAGCGTCACATTGTCTTGAATACGGGTTTAATAATTATCGGACATCTTGGGTAGTTCTCGCTGGTGTCGCGTACTTTTAAATAGATAGCTTGGGGTTTCTGGTACGTAAAAATCATTAAAAAAAAACATGGACTGACGCTAAGTTGTAAAATCCGTGTCTTTTATTTAAGGTAATTAACGTTTGTAATTTCTTCTTGTTTGTGAACCTCCGGGACGTGACACATGTGTGTTGTTTGTAGGTCACATATATATATGCCCGCTATAAATAAAACAACTTTCACTTTACATGTTCTTTTAAAAACATAGTTTATCTTTTACTTTCTACAAAACAAAACAAGAATCATATCAGAAACATAAGTATATTTATTGTTAAAAAGTCTGACAATTAGACGTGTTTATGAAACGTCCCAGATTGTATATAATCAAGGGAGATAACTCTTACACGACAATTTTTTGACCTGGTAGACGAAATTCGGCAGTCCGGAAAACTCTTAATCCGGACGGTTTGGACTGGGAACGAAGGTGTTCGGATTATCGAGGGTCCACTGTATGTAACTGTTTATAGAATTATTAAAAGTTGTGATGGTAATAAAACTTCATTGGTGTAGTGTTACATGTGTAAAGTTTTTTGACAGTGACATGAACAAGGCTATCCTGGAGACAAAAGCCTACTATGAGAAGATGATGTACAAGGAGGCGCTGCGTACAGGATTCTTCGAATTCCAGGTAATGTTATTAGGCTGAGGTAGCACACTACAGTGGGACAGCCTGGCCATGGGCAATTTTTTTGTTAAGCAAATAACTCCTGTATTATGATATGCATAAAAAATGAAAAAATTAATGTACACTATAATTGGTATATTCAGTATGAAGAAGTACATACAGGCTTCACATTTGTTAAAACAAAAATTAATAAATTGGTTCCGGATTTTAAATTTCCGGATTTTCCGCAAGTGTGTTTACACAGGAAATTTAGTTTTGCCTACAGCGAAAAATGGATGCCCACAGTAAAGGTGAGATAGCGGAAAAACTTAATTTACAACATATGTCAAAACAAGATTAATTCTGTCTTTGGGATAGAGATATTTAATTTTAAATAGGTTTCAGAAAAAAAATTGTGTAGAGAATTGTGGTATTTTGGGTCAAATATCATAATATTTAGCAATTTTCAGCATTTTTAGGTCATCTGACCCAAAGGGTCAGGATGACCTATAGTCATCGTGCTTCGTCCGTCGTCGTCCGCCGTGCGCCGTCCGTAAACTTTTTCTTTCAAAACGCTACTCCTCCTTAACGCTTGGGTGGATTACTTCCAAATTTGGTTTGAAGCATCATTGGGGGAGGGCAATCATATTTTATATAAATGAGGCTGGTCTGACCCCTGGGGCCAGAAGGGCGGGGCCCCAAAAAGGGAACTTAGGTGAATATTGCTATAAAATCCTACTCCTCCTTTACCCTTGGGTGGATTACAACTAAATTTGGTGTGAAACATCATTGGGGGAGGGCGGTCATATTTTATATAAATGAAGTTGGTGTGACCCCTGGGGCCTGAGGGGCGGGGCCCCAAAAGGGGAACTTTGATGAAATTTTGCTATAAAATCCTACTCCTCCTTAACCCTTTAGTGGATTTCAACCAGATATGTTGTGAAACATCATTTGGGGAGGGCGGTCATATTTTATATAAATGAGGCTGGTGTGACCACTAGGGCCTGAGGGGCGGGGCCCCAAATTGGGAACTTTGATGAAATTTTGCTATAAAATCCTACTCCTCCTTAACCCTTTAGTGGATTTCAACCAGATATGTTGTGAAACATCATTTGGGGAGGGCAGTCATATTTTATATAAATGAGGCTAGTGTGACCCCTGGGGCCTGAGGGGTGGGGCCCCAAATGGGGAACTTTGATGAAATTTTGCTATAAAATCCTACTCCTCCTTAACCCTTTAGTAGATTTCAACCAGATATGTTGTGAAACATCATTGGGGGAGGGTGGTCATATTTTATATAAATGAGGCTGGTGTGAGCCCTGGGGCCAGAGTGACGGGCCCAAAAAAGGGAACTTTGATGAAATTTTGCTATAAAATCCTACTCGTCCTTAACCCTTTGGTGGATTTCAACCAGATATTGTGTGAAACATCATTGGTGGAGGGTGGTCATATTTTATATAAATGAGGCTGGTGTGGCCCCTGGGGCCAGAGGGGCGGGGCTCCAAAAGGGGAACTTTGATGAAATTTTGCTATAAAATCCTACTCCTCCTAACACCCATAGTGAATTATTACCAAATTTGGTGTGAAACATCATTGGAGGAGGACAATCATATTTTATATAAATGAGGCTGGTTTGACCCCTAGGGCCAGAGGGGCGGGGCCCCAAAAGGGGAACTTTGGTGAATTTTTGCTATAAATCCTACTTCTCTCTAACCCTTGGGTGGATTAATACGAAATATGGTGTGAAACATCCTTTGGGAAGGGTGGTCATATTTTATATAAACGAGGCTAGTGTGACCCCTGGGGCCTGAGGGGCAGGGCCCCAAAAGGGGAACTTTGGTGAATATTTGCTGTTAAATCCTAATCCTCCCTAACCTTTTGGTGGATTACAACCAAATTTGATGTGAAACATAAGGTGACTGCAATCATATTTTTTAATGAGACAGGTTTGACCCCTGGGGAAAAAAAGATGGGGCAAAAGGAGCACTTAGGTTAAACATTTCTTAAAAATGCAATTCCTCCTTAATGCCTGAATTGATTACAACCATATTTAGTATGAAACATCATTGGGGAAAGGCAATCCTAATTGATATAAATGAGTCTTGTCTGACCCATTGGGACAGAGGGGCATGCCCCAAAAATGGGAACTTGGCTAAAATTTTGCTTTATGATGCTGCTCTTCCTGGACAAGCTAAATGGATAAAAACCAAATTTGATCTAAAACATAACTGGCTGCAATAAATAATTTATGGTAATAATGCTGGATTGGGGTGTGTGTCCCTGCTGTAAGTGTAAGTGTTTGTCAGATGACCGTTAAGGCCCATGGGCCTCTTGTTTAAGCTGTTACCATGGTATTCACAGCTCTAAAAATCACAGAAAATATCAGTTAACTTATCCTTCAGAGCTGTATTAAAATTGCAAATGTTGTACAGATTACAAATATATATACTTTATTAGAGTTTATATGTAGGGTTAACTGGCAATGTTTACATATCTAAGACATGTGTCATATTTTTCAAATTTGGGCATTTTTACTGTACACTGCTACCTGAGAGATTTAGTTTTTAGCTCACCTGGACCGAAGGTCCGGTGAGCTTATGTCATGGCGCAGTGTCCGTCGTCCATCAACATTTGCTTCAAATCGCTACTAGTCAAAAAGTTGTTATTGGATTTTGACCAAATTTGGTCAGAAACATCCTTGGCAGAAGGAGATCAGATTTTGCATAAATGGTGACTCTGACCCCCAAGGGGCCAAAGGGGCAGGGCCCAATAGTGGAAATAGAGGTAATGCCTTTAAATCGCTACTAGTCATAAAGTTATGAATCGATTTGAACCCAATTTGGTAAGAAACATCCTTGGGGGAAGTGGAACAGATTTTGCATAAATGGTGACTCTGACCCCCGAGAGGCCAAAGGGCGGGGCCCAATAGGAGAAATAGAGGTAATGCCTTTAAATTGCTACTAGTAATAAAGGTATGAATGGATTTTAACTTAATTAAGTCAGAAACATCCTTGGGGGAAGGGGAACAGATTTTGCATTAATGATGACTTTGACCCCCAAGGGACCAAAGGTGCAGGGCCCCATAGGGGAAATAATGGTAATTCCTTTAAATCGCTACTAGTCATAAAGTTATGAATGCATGTTGTAAACTTAGAGAGTCTGGACTTCATTATTTCTTTAAAGCAGTTGGGATTCCCACACTATAACCATATATAGCATTGTTTGAGGTTGACAAACAAAACGAATTGAACATGAACATTATTTTGACATTTGGTCAAATCCAACCAGGTGAGCGATACCGGCCCCATGGGACTCTTGTTATTATGTTATTTTGATGAGATTTGCATATACTAGGTCATCATTTTCACAAACTGCTTTATTTTCCCTAAAGGTTATTTACCAACAACCAAATTTATTCTGGACTGACCCCTTTGGTCTGGACTGACCCCTTTGGTTGGTCCCAAATTTGATCTGGACTGACCCCTTTGGTCTGGACTGACCCCTTTGGTTGGTCCCAAATTTGATCTGGACTGACCCCTTTGGTCTGAATTAATCCTATCAATTTGGTTAATAAATGGTGCTTTATGAAATGCGTAATGAATTGTTACAGGGTTTACGAGACAAGTATCGGGAGCTGGAACTGGAAGGGATGCATGAAGATCTCTTGTTAAGCTTCATAAAGACACAGACTCTCATGCTCAGTCCGATTTGCCCCCACATCTGTGAGTATCTGTGGGGCCTGCTGGGTAATAAAGAAAGCATCATGCATGCTTCCTGGCCTGTGGCTGGGCCAGTAGAGGACAAACTAATTCAGCTGTCACAGTACATAATGAACTCGGCACACAACTTCCGCATTCGTCAGAAACAGTTGATGACACCCGGTAAGGGTAAGAAGCAGGCCATCAGTAAACCGTCACATGGTACCGCCTGGGTGGCGAAGACTTACCCGGCCTGGCAGACAACAGTGCTCAACAAATTACTTCAACTACATCAGGTGGGCCATTTGTCAAATTCTTATTTCTCAATAAAGTGATGATTTTATCATTGTAAATAGTTTGTATCATTACCTTCTCACAGCAAACAAGACAAGTTTGCTTTTCTCAGATGACTGTTAAGGCCTAAAGGCCAGTAGGCCTTTCTTAGTTGATTGTTTAGGCTAATAGGCCTTTCCCAGATAAATGTAAATATCTATGACCCTATAGGCCTTTCCCAGTTTAATGTTTAGGCCTATAGGCCTTTCTCAGGTGAAATTTAAGGCCTACAGTCCTGTTTGCTTTTCCCAGTTGAATATTTAGACCTATATGTCTGTAGGCCTTTCCCAGTTAAATGTTCAGGCCTTTAGGCCTGTAGGCCTTTCCCAGTTGAATATTAAGACCTATAGGCCTGTAGGCCTTTCTCAGTTCAATGTTAAAAGTTATATGTCTGTAGGCCTTTCCCAGTTGAATGCTAAGGCCTATAGGCCAGTTGGCCTTTCCCAGTAGAAAGTTGAAGGCCTATTGACCTATTTCTCTTTTACAGGAACATAATGGTTTCCCAGAAAATAAGGTGATAGCAAACGCTCTGCAAAGTGAGCCAAGTCTGCAAAAATACCAGAAGAAGTTGATGCCGTTTGTACAGCTGATGAAGAATGGAGTGGCCGCTTGTGGCCTGAAAGCCCTAAAGACCACCATGGACTTTGATGAAAAGGAGGTGATGGAGATGTACAAGAAGTACCTCATCTCTACACTGGAGGTATATACACCACTTTCATTACATTTATTTCCTCAGATACCTGGACTTCCAAACTTTAGTTTAATTTTTTATCCCCCTTAGTTATCAACTCTTTGAAACTATATAAGCTTCTGCAGTAGGACTTTCCTGAGCATTTTGATTCAAGGAATTTTGAGGAGTTTCTGGCCTTTTTATGTCCCTGTTGTCTGAGGTATATTAAGGTTTTATTGTTTGTCCATCAATCTGTCTTTCACAAATTTGTTTAATGTTTGTAGAGTTTATCATGCACTCATAATGGTGATAGGATGCTCAAGTTGTGCATTTAATTCCTACAATGGAAATGTTCAGAGCCTGATTAAATCCACACTCTGAGTTACTATAATAATAAGGGCTTTAATAATTGAAAAGAAGAGGACTAACACACATAGAAACGATATATATTTTGCCTGTAGCACGCTGGAGTGAACACATTGACCTAATATCCAAGGTAGTAGGAATCAAATATACCAAAATATATCAAAATTAAGGTGACCGTTAAGGCCCATGGGCCACTTGTTATTGTTTTACTTGAAATGCACGATAGCTGAATACTCCAGTATAAGATACTAAAAAACTATTACTTATCAAAGCTACATGCAAACCACCGGTCAGATTATAGACACATTGGATTTACAGGTTGTTTATACATTAATAATTTTCTATACCAGACCATCGTTGTCCAGTATAAACTTGTAACTACCTGGTAGACGTCTGTAGTGTAAATTTTCTATACCAGACCATCGTTGTCCAGTATAAACTTGTAACTACCTGGTAGACGTCTGTAGTGTAAATTTTCTATACCAGACCATTGTTGTCCAGTATAAACTTGTAACTACCTGGTAGACGTCTGTAGTGTAAATTTTCTATACCAGACCATCGTTGTCCAGTATAAACTTGTAACTACCTGGTAGACGTCTGTAGTGTAAATTTTCTATACCAGACCATTGTTGTCCAGTATAAACTTGTAACTACCTGGTAGACGTCTGTAGTGTAAATTTTCTATACCAGACCATCGTTGTCCAGTATAAACTTGTAACTACCTGGTAGATGTCTGTTATGTAAATTTTCCAATATCCTTAAAAAGTAGATTTCAATCTAAAATTTGTGTTTCATCATCATGGCCCACTGAAGAGAAGTGTTTTTCACTATAGAAGCACAATAAACAGGTGTTCAAATATTTTTTTTTTTTTTTGATACTTTATACAGGTTGAGGGACTAGATGTGAAGTTCTCAGAAGATGCTGATAACAAGATCCGAGAGGACTGTGTACCTGGGAGTCCCTTCCTCACCTTACACACACAGGTAGGTAACTGTCTTACAGCAATGTTTAATGTTACAGTCGAGTGTCAGTGTGGGTAGGTAACTGTCTTACAGCAATGTTTAATGTTACAGCCGAGTGTCAGTGTGGGTAGGTAACTGTCTTACAGTAATGTTACAGCCGAGTGTCAGTGTAGGTAGGTAACTGTCTTACAGTGGTGATGTTTTGTATTACAGCTGAGTGTCAGTGTTGGTAGGTAACTGTCTTACAGTGGTGATGTTTTGTGTTACAGCCGAGTGTCAGTGTAGGTAGGTTACTGTCTTAGAGTGGCGATGTTTTGTATTACAGCCGAGTGTCAGTGTGGGTAGGTAACTGTCTTACAGTAATGTTACAGCCGAGTGTCAGTATAGGTAGGTAACTGTCTTACAGTGGTGATGTTTCGTGTTACAGCCGAGTGTCAGTGTGGGTAGGTAACTGTCTTACAGTAATGTTACAGCTGAGTGTCAGTGTGGGTAGGTAACTGTCTTACAGTAATGTTACAGCCGAGTGTCAGTGTAGGTAGGTAGATGTCTTACAGTGGTGATGTTTTGTGTTACAGCCGAGTGTCAGTGTGGGTAGGTAACTGTCTTACAGTAATGTTACAGCCGAGTGTCAGTGTGGGTAGGTAACTGTCTTACAGTAATGTTACAGCCGAGTGTCAGTGTGGGTAGGTAACTGTCTTACAGTAATGTTACAGCCGAGTGTCAGTGTGGGTAGGTAACTGTCTTACAGTAATGTTACAGCTGAGTGTCAGTGTGGGTAGGTAACTGTCTTACAGTAATGTTACAGCCGAGTGTCAGTGTAGGTAGGTAACTGTGTTACAGTGGTGATGTTTTGTGTTACAGCTGAGTGTCAGTGTAGGTAGGTAACTGTGTTACAGTGGTGATGTTTTGTGTTACAGCCGAGTGTCAGTGTTGGTAGGTAACTGTCTTACAGTGGTGATGTTTTGTGTTACAGCCGAGTGTCAGTGTGGGTAGGTAACTGTCTTACAGTAATGTTACAGCTGAGTGTCAGTGTGGGTAGTTAACTGTCTTACAGTGGTGATGTTTTGTATTACAGCTGAGTGTCAGTGTGGGTAGTTAACTGTCTTACAGTGGTGATGTTTTGTATTACAGCCGAGTGTCAGTGTGGGTAGTTAACTGTCTTACAGTGGTGATGTTTTGTATTACAGCTGAGTGTCAGTGTGGGTAGGTAACTGTCTTACAGTGGTGATGTTTTGTGTTACAGCTGAGTGTCAGTGTGGGTAGGTAACTGTCTTACAGTAATGTTACAGCCGAGTGTCAGTGTGGGTAGGTAACTGTCTTACAGTGGTGATGTTTTGTGTTACAGCCGAGTGTCAGTGTGGGTAGGTAACTGTCTTACAGTAATGTTACAGCCGAGTGTCAGTGTGGGTAGGTAACTGTCTTACAGTGGTGATGTTTTGTGTTACAGCCGAGTGTCGGTGTACGTATAGCTAATTGCCAGCCGTACAGTGGCCTGTTTGAAGTGACACTACCTATCTATGAGGATGATGTGAAGTCAAAGGTCATCAACAGGCTCATGAAGACAGACCGTTCTAAAATGAAAGGTATTGAAGCTATTAATTACCTTGTGTAGGTATTGAAGCTATTAATTACCTTGTGTAGGTATTGAAGCTATTAATTACCTTGTGTAGGTATTGAAGCTATTAATTACCTTGTGTAGGTATTGAAGACATTAATTACCTTGTGTAGGTATTGAAGCCATTAATTACCTTGTGTAGGTATTGAAGACATTAATTATCTACCATGTACATATAAAAGACATTAACTACCTTGTGTAGGTATTGAAGACATTAATTATCTACCATGTACGTATAAAAGACATTAATTACCTTGTGTAGGTATTGAAGACATTAATTATCTACCATGTACGTATAAAAGCCATTAATTACCTTGTGTAGGTATTGAAGACATTAATTACCTTGTGTAGGTATTGAAGACATTAATTACCTTGTGTAGGTATTGAAGACATTAATTATCTACCATGTACATATAAAAGACATTAACTACCTTGTGTAGGTATTGAAGACATTAATTATCTACCATGTACGTATAAAAAACATTAATTACCTTGTGTAGGTATTGAAGACATTAATTATCTACCATGTACGTATAAAAGCCATTAATTACCTTGTGTAGGTATTGAAGACATTAATTACCTTGTGTAGGTATTGAAGACATTAATTACCTGATGTGTAGGGAAATATGTTTATCATATGATGTGTATGGAAGTTAAGAAATTTTGTAAATTTACAACAAAAAGTTTTAATTAAGAAACTCAACTGGGATGATCGGACCAGTTGTCTGATTTGGTTTTCAAGTAGAGTTTACCTAAATATAGTTATATACTCCAAGTTAGTGTTGGTTTACTAGAACAAGGCTGTCTGTACATGGTAGCATTTAATAAGACTACTTAATATTCTCTCAGAAAATTTATATATCCTAGTGTTTAAACTATTTTTAAATGTTTTGCATGATAATTTGACAATACTGGTGTCCTATGAATATGGTGTTAGGTGAAGCAATATCTTTAAGTTTGACAGGTTATCATTAGGTGTAAAAAACGTCAATATCAGGCTTGTGTCTCAATACCACATGAATATGGGAAGGAAAGGCCTTTTTGGATGGTATCTGCACACCTTAATAAAATACAAAATATTAGTGTTTTTAAATCTTTTTTTTGCTGTAGATGCAAGCCAGGTGGAAGTGATGGTGTTTAACTCTGAGCAGGAGATGAGGAGGGTTCCTGATCTAAATGACCCTGACCGGGGCAAGACAGTGCTGTCCGATAATGCTGTGTTCCACATCAATCTGGAAAATGGCACTGCGTCTGTTCAGACTAATGGAAAGTCTGTGGATGTCACTAACTTACTAAGTTACACTGTGAAATCTTAAAGCCGGTCTGAGGCCTCTCAAAGCCGGTCTGAGGCCTCTCAAAGCTGGTCGGAGGCCTCTCAAAGCCATTCGGAGGCCTCTCAAAGCCATTCGGAGGCCTCTCAAAGCCGGTCTGAGGCCTCTCAAAGCCAATTGGAGGCCTAGCTATCAAAGCCGATCGGTGGCCCCTCAAAGCCAGTTGGAGGCCTCTCATAGCCAGTCGGAGGCCTATCAATTTTACAGACAGCTACTAAGTTATATCTTGATAAATTTATGGTTCAAACCTTCTATTATTGTCTTAACACCACCGAACCAGTCCTTTAGGGGCGAGACCCGAGTACTCCACTCCCTGAAGGGTGACTGAAGGTCAGCGATATTTTGGTGATGGAATTGAAAATGACCCTTTTGTTCTAAGTGTTTAGACATTATCATATAGTGTACATGTGTGTGCTAAATTAATTTTGAATTCAGCGAGTTCTTGTCGTTGGTGAAATGTATGCATCTTTTGTTTAGTGTGTGTTGATGAGGATACATCACATTACTGAGGTAGGCCCATATCGTAAGACATATGTTTAAAGAATCTGAAACTTTTATCTGTCGTAATTTTAACAGATTGGCACATTGATGAATTGGAAAGTCAACAATATATGTAATACAATACAATACAACTTTGTTGCAACCATTACGTGGCCCAGTGTTTCCACAATACAGTAACAACCATTACGTGGCCCAGTGTTTCCACAATACAGTAACAACCATTACGTGGCCCAGTGTTTCCACAATACAGTAACAACCATTACGTGGCCCAGTGTTTCCACAATACAGTAACAAAGTGTATTTTGTATTTCTATAAAGGAGTGTCAGAATACTCACTAATAGGATTTTGAAATTCAGAACTATTTATGATAAACTCCATGCTTGTAGACAGTATGTTTCACCAGTATGCCACTAGACCCAGTAATCTCTCTGTGTAGTGTATATCATATTGTTGTACTACCACACTATTACATAATTATAAGCTTTTGGGGGTTAAGAATGGGGGAGTTGCTAATATTAAAAAATATCAGAAAAACTTTGAGTCTACAATATATTGGAATGAAATTAATAAAAATCTCTCTTAAACAAAGGTGAGATTCTAAACTGACCAAACATAAGTTTGATATGTTTGTATTTTGGAGTGAATGTATAATAAAACGTTATCAATATAGAAACTTGTCTCTTTATTTAATGCTAACTTACAGTGGTAACCATGTTACACCTACACCAACCAGGTGGGGCCCTGAGGTAAACACTATCCTATCACCTGGCAAACCAGTATTTTGATTCCTTGATTGAATGTGAAAAGGTATGGGGTCACTTGTCACACCTACCCCGATGTCACTTGTCACACCTACCCCGATGTCACTTGTCACACCTACCCAACAGTCACTTGTCAGACCTACCCCACAGTCACTTGTCAGACCTACCCAACAGTCACTTGTCACACCTACCCCACCGTCACTTGTCAGACCTACCCCACAGTCACTTGTCACACCTACCCCGATGTCACTTGTCACACCTACCCAACAGTCACTTGTCAGACCTACCCCACAGTCACTTGTCGCACCTACCCCATCGTCACTTGTCGCACCTACCCCACCGTCACTTGTCAGACCTACCCAACAGTCACTTGTCAGACCTACCCCAGTCACTTGTCACACCTACCCCAGTCACTTGTCACACCTACCCCACCGTCACTTGTCAGACCTACCCAACAGTCACTTGTCACACCTACCCCACCGTCACTTGTCACCCCTACCCCACAGTCACTTGTCAGACCTACCCCGGTCACTTGTCACACCTACCCCACCGTCACTTGTCACACCTACCCCAGTCACTTGTCAGACCTACCCCAGTCACTTGTCAGACCTACCCCACCGTCACTTGTCACACCTACCCCACAGTCACTTGTCACACCTACCCAACAGTCACTTGTCACACCTACCCAACAGTCACTTGTCACACCTACCCCACCGTCTTTTGTCACACCTACTCCCCATCGTCACTTGTCAGACCTACCCAACAGTCACTTGTCACACCTACCCCACCGTTTTTTGTCACACCTATCCCCATCGTCACTTGTCAGACCTACCCCAGTCACTTGTCACACCTACCCAACAGTCACTTGTCAGACCTACCCCACCGTCTTTTGTCACACCTATCCCCATCGTCACTTGTCAGACCTACCCAACAGTCACTTGTCACACCTACCCCACCGTCTTTTGTCACACCTATCCCCATCGTCACTTGTCAGACCTACCCCACAGTCACTTGTCACACCTACCCAACAGTCACTTGTCAGACCTACCCCACCGTCTTTTGTCACACCTATCCCCATCGTCACTTGTCAGACCTACCCAACAGTCACTTGTCAGACCTACCCCAGTCATTTGTCACACCTACCCCACCGTCACTTGTCACACCTACCCCACAGTCACTTGTCGCACCTACCCCAGTCACTTGTCAGACCTACCCCAGTCACTTGTCAGACCTACCCCACCGTCACTTGTCACACCTACCCCAGTCACTTGTCACACCTACCCCACCGTCACTTGTAACACCTACCCCAGTCACTTGTCACACCTACCCCACCGTCACTTGTCAGACCTACCCCACCGTCACTTGTAACACCTACCCAACAGTCACTTGTCACACCTACCCAACAGTCACTTGTCACACCTACCCCACCGTCACTTGTCACACCTACCCCACCGTCACTTGTCACACCTACCCCACCGTCACTTGTCACACCTACCCAACAGTCACTTGTCACACCTACCCAACAGTCACTTGTCACACCTATCCCAGTCACTTGTCACACCTACCCCACAGTCACTTTTCAGACCTACTCCACCGTCTTTGGTCACACCTACCCCACCGTCACTTGTCACACCTACCCCACAGTCACTTGTCAGACCTACCCCAGTCACTTGTCAGACCTACCCCACCGTCACTTGTCACACCTACCCCACCGTCACTTGTCACACCTACCCCACCGTCACTTGTCACACCTACCCCACCGTCACTTGTCACACCTACCCCACAGTCACTTGTCACACCTACCCAACAGTCACTTGTCAGACCTACCCCACAGTCACTTGTCACACCTACCCAACAGCCACTTGTCACACCTACCCCACCGTCACTTGTCAGACCTACCCAAGTCACTTGTCACACCTACCCCACAGTCACTTGTCAGACCTACCACACCGTCACTTGTCACACCTACCCCACCGTCACTTGTCACACCTACCCCACCGTCACTTGTCACACCTACCACACAGTCACTTGTCACACCTACCTCACTGTCACTTGTCACACCTACCCCACCGTCTTTTGTCACACCTACCCAACAGTCACTTGTCACACCTACCCCACCGTCTTTTGTCACACCTACCCAACGGTCACTTGTCACACCTACCCCACCGTCACTTGTCACACCTACCCCACCGTCACTTGTCACACCTACCACACTGTCACTTGTCATACCTACCCCACCGTCTTTTGTCACACCTACCCCACCGTCACTTGTCACACCTACCCCACAGTCACTTGTCACACCTACCACACTGTCACTTGTCATACCTACCCCACCGTCTTTTGTCACACCTACCCCACCGTCACTTGTCACACCTACCCCACAGTCACTTTTCACGCCTACCCCACCGTCACTTGTCAGACCTACCCAACAGTCACTTGTCACACCTACCCCACAGTCACTTGTGATTTGTCATGGTTGTCCACAAGATGTAAATACTTTTAGAAAATATGACACATAAATCAAAGTATTTTCATAGTTTATTTATAGTAACAATATATAATAGTGATCCTCTTCATTCAGTAATTCCCATAGTGCTTCATCCTGAAAAACACAATTAATTTTATAAGAAAAAGTGGTACAAAAAGCAGCCCCTACATTTGGTAACATTTCAGTAGATTGCATACAATTATATCACCTCAGTAATGAAGGCATAACGATTCATTGTTACATTTTGATTATTATAATCTTGACCTTGTCACTTGACCCTATACCATGTCATGTAATGAACCACTATGACCTTGACCTTCTATCAATATTCTCAATATGACTTCAACCTGTTACGGTTATATACTGTTGACAGGGTACGGTTATAAAATTTGGTTGAAAATACTGAAGCAAAATACACTTAATATAAATAGGAATGATGTAAAATTCATGATTTGCTAGATTTGAAGATTGAGATGAAAATTGAGATTGGCCAAATTGGAGTATGATACTACCTCAGCTAGATTGGAATATAATCCTAAATTTGTCAACCTAAAACTTAACACACTTCTGAGCATTTAATACAAGTTAATAGGTTTTAAATATTGTAGTGTAATCGTACCTATACAAAAGGGCGCTGCCCTTATTTGTGCCCACTGTGAAGTAACCACCATTAGGGGAAAAGTCCATTGATCTGGGTAAACGCAGTTCATGGTCCTGGCGCTCTGGATAGTTGGAAAACACTGTCATAGAGGGCAGATGAGCCTGTAAGGGAAAAAGTAAAGTCTACAGTATCTTGAATATCTAACAATAAAACATCTATAACAATATTATAAAGAAACAAGTTCAGCTGTTGAAGGCAAGACAAATAAGAAAACTGATAACATCAAAACAAAGAGCTATAACTGTCTATAAGTACAAAAGGCTATAACTCTGTCTAAAAGTACAAAGGGCTATAACTCTGTCTAAAAGTACAAAGGGCTATAACTTTGTCAATAACTACAAAGGGCTATAACTTTGTAAATAACTACAAAGGGCTATAACTCTGTCAAAACAAACAAAGGGCTATAACTCTGTCTAAAAGTACAAAGGGCTATAACTTTGTCAATAACTACAAAGGGCTATAACTCTGTCAAAACAAACAAAGGGCTATAATTCTGTCTAAAAGTACAAAGGGCTATAACTTTGTCAATAACTACAAAGGGCTATAACTCTGTCAAAACAAACAAAGGGCTATAACTCTGTCTAAAAGTACAAAGGGCTATAACTCTGTCAAAGAGTACAAAGGGCTATAACTCTGTCAGAAAACCTAAAAACAACTTTCTAAGTCAGCTGATTACCTGTACCTGCAAGTGACTCGGTGATCATACATAAAACATGGAGTACTATAGTTAAATATGTAAGAAAGACCATCATACCAACTTAACAGCCTTTTCTGTGAAGTTTGAAGACATTGCCAGTATCTCTGAGGAAGGATTAAAGATGGCATCTGTACATGGTGTTGTCAAGTTCATCAGTGCTTTCAAGGGTTTAGGTGACCTAGATGTCTGGCAGGTCTTTGTCTCATAGATGTTTACGACTCCACTGTATGACCTAGAAAGTGAACCGGTCATGTTTAACAATTTCATGTCAAATTTTGTGACCATCGGATAAATGCACTTAAGGTTCATGTAAATAATTAATCAAGTGATATTTATCCAGATCAAAAATCACTATTCTGTTGCAATTAAACAGATGTACACCTTGAACAAAATTTGTATCCCTTCATCCCAGCATGCAACTACTCCAGATACTGATGAGAAATACTACATACCCACAAACCAGATACAGGTGAGAAATACTACATACCCACAAACCAGATACAGGTGAGAAATACTACATACCCACAAACCAGATATTGGTGAGAAAGACTACATACCCACAAACCAGATATTGGTGAGAAATACTACATACCCACAAACCAGATACAGGTGAGAAATACTACATACCCACAAACCAGATATTGGTGAGAAATACTACATACCCACAAACCAGACACAGGTGAGAAATACTACATACCCACAAACCAGACACAGGTGAGAAATACTACATACCCACAAACCAGATATTGGTGAGAAATACTACATACCCACAAACCAGATACAGGTGAGAACTACTACATACCCACAAACCAGATATTGGTGAGAAATACTACATACCCACAAACTAGATACTAGTGAGAAATACTACATACCCACAAACCAGATATTGGTGAGAAATACTACATACCCACAAACCAGATACAGGTGAGAAATACTACATACCCACAAACTAGATATTGGTGAGAAATACTACATACCCACAAACTAGATACTGGTGAGAAATACTACATACCCACAAACCAGATACTAGTGAGAAATACTACATACCCACAAACCAGATACAGGTGAGAAATACTACATACCCACAAACCAGATACAGGTGAGAAATACTACATACCCACTAACCAGATACAGGTGAGAAATACAACATACCCACAAACCAGATATTGGTGAGAAATACTACATACCCACAAACCAGATATTGGTGAGAAATACTACATACCCACAAACCAGATACTGATGAGAAATACTACATACCCACAAACCAGATATTGGTGAGAAATACTACATACCCACAAACTAGATACTAGTGAGAAATACTACATACCCACAAACCAGACACAGGTGAGAAATACAACATACCCACAAACCAGATACTGATGAGAAATACTACATACCCACAAACCAGATACAGGTGAGAAATACTACATACCCACAAACTAGATACTAGTGAGAAATACTACATACCCACAAACCAGATACAGGTGAGAAATACAACATACCCACAAACCAGATATTGGTGAGAAATACTACATACCCACAAACCAGATATTGGTGAGAAATACTACATACCCACAAACCAGATACAGGTGAGAAATACTACATACCCACAAACCAGATACAGGTGAGAAATACAACATACCCACAAACCAGATATTGGTGAGAAATACTACATACCCACAAACCAGATACAGGTGAGAAATACAACATACCCACAAACCAGATATTGGTGAGAAATACTACATACCCACAAACCAGATATTGGTGAGAAATACTACATACCCACAAACCAGATACTGATGAGAAATACTACATACCCACAAACCAGATATTGGTGAGAAATACTACATACCCACAAACCAGATATTGGTGAGAAATACTACATACCCACAAATTAAACCAGATACTGGTGAGAAATACTACATACCCACAGGCCAGATATTGGTGAGAAATACAACATACCCACAAACCAGATATTGGTGAGAAATACTACATACCCACAAATTAAACCAGATACTGGTGAGAAATACTACATACCCACAGGCCAGATATTGGTGAGAAATACTACATACCCACAAACCAGATACAGGTGAGAAATACTACATACCCACAAACCAGATACAGGTGAGAAATACTACATACCCACAAACCAGACACAGGTGAGAAATACTACATACCCACAAACCAGATACAGGTGAGAAATACAACATACCCACAAACCAGATATTGGTGAGAAATACTACATACCCACAAACCAGACACAGGTGAGAAATACTACATACCCACAAACCAGACACAGGTGAGAAATACAACATACCCACAAACCAGATATTGGTGAGAAATACTACATACCCACAAACCAGACACAGGTGAGAAATACTACATACCCACAAACCAGATATTGGTGAGAAATACTACATACCCACAAACCAGATATTGGTGAGAAATACTACATACCCACAAACCAGATACAGGTGAGAAATACTACATACCCACAAACCAGACACAGGTGAGAAATACTACATACCCACAAACCAGATACAGGTGAGAAATACTACATACCTACAAACCAGACACTGGTGAGAAATACTACATACCCACAAACCAGATATTGGTGAGAAATACTACATACCCACAAACCAGACACTGGTGAGAAATACTACATACCCACAAACCAGATACAGGTGAGAAATACTACATACCCACAAACCAGATACTGGTGAGAAATACTACATACCTACAAACCAGACACAGGTGAGAAATACTACATACCCACAAACCAGACACAGGTGAGAAATACTACATACCCACAAACCAGATACTGGTGAGAAATACTACATACCCAGAAACCAGATACAGGTGAGAAATACTACATACCCACAAACCAGATACAGGTGAGAAATACTACATACCCACAAACCAGATATAGGTGAGAAATACTACATACCTACAAACCAGATACAGGTGAGAAATACTACATACCCACAAACCAGATATTGGTGAGAAATACTACATACCCACAAACTAGATATTGGTGAGAAATACTACATACCCACAGGCCAGATATTGGTGAGAAATACTACATACCCACAGGCCAGATATTGTCCGTTAGGAGAAGCTGTGATACAGGTGCCCTTGGTACAGCCGTCGTCAATAAAGTGATGTACACATTCACGGGTGCCCAGATCCCAGATATACACTTCTCCATCATCTGAAGCAATAAATTTGTGAGGTGTTATTGCCCTAAGATATGTCAGGTAGACAGCCATTTCTCTTCCTGTCTCCTGTGACAACTGGGATCAATAACATTGCGACAAAAATCAAAAACATTTAAGGAATGAAAGTTCTTTTTTCAACATTCATGAGGTCATAACATTGACTTAGCGGTTCATGGTAAATATGTCCAGATGACCTAATAAATGTTTAAAAAAAGAAATTTCATTGCTTATATTTACATTATGATAATTTTTGAATCTATCTGTTAAAGCATCCAATAATTAAAAAATGCATTTCATTATTTTAACTGAGTGACGTCAGAGAGAGCACAGCTGTTGTTATGAACAAGAGGCCCCGAAGGGACTGAATCACTTACCTAGTTTATTTTATCAAACATCAAAATAATGATTATGTTCCATTTGTTAAAAGGACATCACGGTAAAAACGTTGTTATTTTCATTGAATGTACGTGTTTTGTTCCTTTCCAGTTATGTTTCTGTGCTATCCCATTGTACAGTCGATCCCTATGTCCAGCTTGACCACTCGATTTAGTTGGGAATCCCCCTCTAAATTTAGCGCGGAAATTATTTTTAAATCATCACGTGACTGTTTTGAAATCGAGGCAACACAAATATTCCATCTGGGTTACTTGGATAACAATATTATACAGTGGTTTAAATGTTAATTAACACGTTCTGTATATATACGGCACACATATTTATGTGTAGATAAGTGTAAACACTGTACATATAGTATAGTGACAGTAGCGATGTACTGGTATAGACTGTATACATATTACCGAGTTTGTGTAAATATTACCGAGTTTGTGTAAATATTACCGAGTTTGTGTAAATATTACCGAGATTATCATGACCTACTATCAAACAATCAAGCAGAATATGAGCAGCGTCCTTATTACTGCTGTTTTCATGGTTAAACTGTTACAGTCTATTATACTGTTTCCCCAGTTTATTCTAGGATTGTGTTTGACCCATTTTCCCATTATTCTCTTCATTGCGGAAGCTGTTATTGTTTTCAACCGCAGTTGATCCACATTGGAAGCCATTTTTGTTTTCAGGTGTTTTAGATTGTTGTGCGCATGCGTTTTATCGTGTATGTCACAAAATTTGCATATTCAGACTATTGATCAACGAATTGTGATAACCTTTTTATAATAAATAATTGATGTTTTTTATGTACATATATCATCAAATTCGAATGGTTATTGTTCATAAGGTTATTTTTTTAAAAGATATACCCAATAATATGAAAAAAATACAAAATAAAAATTGGTTTACCGTGATGTCCCTTTAATAGCTTTATTTGTTGATGTATGATTATAAATTTGAATCCCAGCCTCCTGGGGATTTTACCACATTGCTTAGTTCCAGAAAAGAAGTCATTAATATCAATATTGCCAAATGGACCCCTTTTAACCCCACCCCTTAGGCCCTGAGGGGATCAGCCCCACCATTTGTACAATTTTGAATCCCTACCCCATAAGGATGCTACCAGTCAAATAAGAGTGATATTCATTGCTCAGTTTCAGAGAAGAGGCCGTCTATATCAATTTAGCCAAATTGACCCCATTTTGCCCCGCCGCTCAGGACGCCACGGTATGGCATAAGCTCACATTGGTCCGTAATGAATACAATTTTCGCCAATGCTTTCAATCATATTGAACGTAAATATTTCTGTGTTTCTAAATTAAGTTCTAATGTAAAGTATAAAGTTTAGCATTGTTATAGTGACCCCAGATGGTTGAGGTCAAAGGTCAACGACAGTGGACATCAGTGTCTGATTATATGTAAGTATCTTCTTTAATGTCTGACATTCACAAACATTTACACAATAGCTCAACAAACCTGTATTTAGCTGTTTTACAGATTTTAGATTGAATGTCAGTCACTAACCTCCATGAGAGAACATGGTCTCTCCATCCCTCGAGAAGGAAACCGACTCAACACTTCCATTCATCTTCAGGCTTTGAATCCATTCTTTGGACTATAAAGACAAATGGTCAAAATCACATCAAATCTACCAACATTACACATTGATTTAGCAAGTACTTTGGTAATGATTTAATCCTGTATTAACCTTGGCAGAGTTTACCCTGTAGTTACCTCATCAGAGTTTACCCTGTAGTTACCTCATCAGAGCTTACCCTGTAGTTACCTCATCAGAGTTTACCCCGTAGTTACCTCATCAGTTTACCTCGTAGTTACCTCATCAGAGTTTACCCCGTAGTTACCTCACCAGAGTTTACCCCGTAGTTACCTCACCAGAGTTTACCCCGTAGTTACCTCATCAGAGTTTACCCCGTAGTTACCTCACCAGAGTTTACCCCGTAGTTACCTCATCAGAGTTTACCCCGTAGTTACCTCATCAGAGTTTACCCCGTAGTTACCTCATCAGAGTTTACCCCGTAGTTACCTCATCAGAGTTTACCCCGTAGTTACCTCATCAGAGTTTACCCCGTAGTTACCTCATCAGTTTACCCCGTAGTTACCTCATCAGTTTACCCCGTAGTTACCTCATCAGAGTTTACCCCGTAGTTACCTCATCAGTTTACCCCGTAGTTACCTCATCAGTTTACCCCATAGTTACCTCATCAGAGTTTACCCCGTAGTTACCTCATCAGAGTTTACCCCGTAGTTACCTCATCAGAGTTTACCCTGTAGTTACCTCATCAGAGTTTACCCCGTAGTTACCTCATCAGAGTTTACCTCACCAGAGTTTACCCCGTAGTTACCTCATCAGTTTACCCTGTAGTAACCTCATCAGAGTTTACCCCGTAGTTACCTCATCAGAGTTTACCCAGTAGTTACCTCATCAGAGTTTACCCCGTAGTTACCTCATCAGAGTTTACCCAGTAGTTACCTCATCACAGTTTACCCCGTAGTTACCTCATCACAGTTTACCCCGTAGTTACCTCATCAGTATACCCCGTAGTTACCTCATCAGTATACCCCGTAGTAACCTCACCAGAGTTTACCCCATAGTTACCTCATCAGTTTACCCCATAGTTACCTCATCAGAGTTTACCCCGTAGTTACCTCATCAGTTTACCCCATAGTTACCTCACCAGAGTTTACCCCATAGTTACCTCATCAGTATACCCCGTAGTAACCTCACCAGAGTTTACCCCATAGTTACCTCATCAGTTTACCCCATAGTTACCTCATCAGTTTACCCCGTAGTTACCTCATCAGAGTTTAACCCGTAGTTACCTCATCAGAGTTTACCCTGTAGTTACCTCATCAGAGTTTACCCCGTAGTTACCTCATCAGAGTTTACCCTGTAGTTACCTCATCAGAGTTTACCCTGTAGTTACCTCATCAGAGTTTACCCTGTAGTTACCTCATCAGAGTTTACCCCGTAGTTACCTCATCAGAGTTTACCCTGTAGTTACCTCATCAGAGTTTACCCCGTAGTTACCTCATCAGAGTTTACCCCGTAGTTACCTCATCAGAGTTTACCCCGTAGTTACCTCATCAGTTTACCCCGTAGTTACCTCATCAGTTTACCCCATAGTTACCTCATCAGAGTTTACCCCGTAGTTACCTCATCAGAGTTTACCCCGTAGTTACCTCATCAGAGTTTACCCCGTAGTTACCTCATCAGAGTTTACCCCGTAGTTACCTCATCAGTTTACCCCGTAGTTACCTCATCAGTTTACCCCGTAGTTACCTCATCAGAGTTTACCCCGTAGTTACCTCATCAGTTTACCCCGTAGTTACCTCATCAGTTTACCCCATAGTTACCTCATCAGAGTTTACCCCGTAGTTACCTCATCAGAGTTTACCCCGTAGTTACCTCATCAGAGTTTACCTCACCAGAGTTTACCCCGTAGTTACCTCATCAGAGTTTACCCCGTAGTTACCTCATCAGAGTTTACCCCGTAGTTACCTCATCAGAGTTTACCCCGTAGTTACCTCATCAGAGTTTACCCCGTAGTTACCTCATCAGAGTTTACCCCGTAGTTACCTCATCAGAGTTTACCCCGTAGTTACCTCATCAGAGTTTACCTCACCAGAGTTTACCCCGTAGTTACCTCATCAGTTTACCCTGTAGTAACCTCATCAGAGTTTACCCCGTAGTTACCTCATCAGAGTTTACCCCGTAGTTACCTCATCAGAGTTTACCCCGTAGTTACCTCATCAGAGTTTACCCCGTAGTTACCTCATCAGAGTTTACCCCGTAGTTACCTCATCACAGTTTACCCCGTAGTTACCTCATCAGAGTTTACCCCGTAGTTACCTCATCAGTTTACCCCGTAGTTACCTCATCAGAGTTTACCCCGTAGTTACCTCATCAGAGTTTACCCCGTAGTTACCTCATCAGAGTTTACCCCGTAGTTACCTCATCAGTTTACCCCGTAGTTACCTCATCAGAGTTTACCCCATAGTTACCTCATCAGAGTTTACCCTGTAGTTACCTCATCAGAGTTTACCCTGCAGTTACCTCATCAGAGTTTACCCCGTAGTTACCTCATCAAAGTTTACCCTGTAGTTACCTCATCAGAGTTTACCCTGTAGTTACCTCATCAGAGTTTACCCCGTAGTTACCTCATCAGAGTTTACCCTGTAGTTACCTCATCAGAGTTTACCCTGTAGTTACCTCATCAGAGTTTACCCCATAGTTACCTCATCAGAGTTTACCCTGTAGTTACCTCATCAGAGTTTACCCTGTAGTTACCTCATCAGAGTTTACCCCATAGTTACCTCATCAGAGTTTTCCCTGTAGTTACCTCATCAGAGTTTACCCTGCAGTTACCTCATCAGAGTTTACCCCGTAGTTACCTCATCAGAGTTTACCCTGTAGTTACCTCATCAGAGTTTACCCTGTAGTTACCTCATCAGAGTTTACCCCGTAGTTACCTCATCAGAGTTAACCTCACCAGAGTTTACCCCGTAGTTACCTCATCAGAGTTTACCCTGTAGTTACCTCATCAGAGTTTACCCCATAGTTACCTCATCAGAGTTTACCCCGTAGTTACCTCATCAGAGTTAACCTCACCAGAGTTTACCCCGTAGTTACCTCATCAGAGTTTACCCTGTAGTTACCTCATCAGAGTTTACCCCGTAGTTACCTCATAGAGTTTACCCCGTAGTTACCTCATAGAGTTTACCCCGTAGTTACCTCATCAGAGTTTACCCCGTAGTTACCTCATCAGTTTACCCCATAGTTACCTCATCAGAGTTTACCCTGTAGTTACCTCATCAGAGTTTACCCTGTAGTTACCTCATCAGAGTTTACCCCGTAGTTACCTCATCAGAGTTTACCTCACCAGAGTTTACCCCGTAGTTACCTCATCAGAGTTTACCCTGTAGTTACCTCATCAGAGTTTACCCCGTAGTTACCTCATCAGTTTACCCCGTAGTTACCTCATCAGAGTTTACCCCGTAGTTACCTCATCAGAGTTTACCCCGTAGTTACCTCATCAGTTTACCCCGTAGTTACCTCATCATTTACCCCATAGTTACCTCATCAGAGTTTACCCCGTAGTTACCTCATCAGAGTTTACCCCGTAGTTACCTCATCAGAGTTTACCCCGTAGTTACCTCATCAGAGTTTACCCCGTAGTTTACCCCGTAGTTACCTCATCAGAGTTTACCCCGTAGTTACCTCATCAGAGTTTACCCCGTAGTTACCTCATCAGAGTTTACCCCGTAGTTACCTCATCAGAGTTTACCCCGTAGTTACCTCATCAGAGTTTACCCCGTAGTTACCTCATCAGAGTTTACCCCGTAGTTACCTCATCAGAGTTTACCCCATAGTTACCTCATCAGTTTACCCCGTAGTTACCTCATCAGAGTTTACCCCGTAGTTACCTCATCAGAGTTTACCCCGTAGTTACCTCATCAGAGTTTACCCCATAGTTACCTCATCAGTTTACCCCGTAGTTACCTCATCAGAGTTTACCCCATAGTTACCTCATCAGAGTTTACCCTGTAGTTACCTCATCAGAGTTTACCCTGCAGTTACCTCATCAGAGTTTACCCCGTAGTTACCTCATCAAAGTTTACCCTGTAGTTACCTCATCAGAGTTTACCCTGTAGTTACCTCATCAGAGTTTACCCCGTAGTTACCTCATCAGAGTTTACCCTGTAGTTACCTCATCAGAGTTTACCCTGTAGTTACCTCATCAGAGTTTACCCCGTAGTTACCTCATCAGAGTTTACCCTGTAGTTACCTCATCAGAGTTTACCCTGTAGTTACCTCATCAGAGTTTACCCCATAGTTACCTCATCAGAGTTTACCCTGTAGTTACCTCATCAGAGTTTACCCTGCAGTTACCTCATCAGAGTTTACCCCGTAGTTACCTCATCAGAGTTTACCCTGTAGTTACCTCATCAGAGTTTACCCTGTAGTTACCTCATCAGAGTTTACCCCGTAGTTACCTCATCAGAGTTAACCTCACCAGAGTTTACCCCGTAGTTACCTCATCAGAGTTTACCCTGTAGTTACCTCATCAGAGTTTACCCCGTAGTTACCTCATAGAGTTTACCCCGTAGTTACCTCATCAGAGTTTACCTCACCAGAGTTTACCCCGTAGTTACCTCATCAGAGTTTACCCTGTAGTTACCTCATCAGAGTTTACCCCGTAGTTACCTCATCAGTTTACCCCGTAGTTACCTCATCAGAGTTTACCCCGTAGTTACCTCATCAGAGTTTACCCCGTAGTTACCTCATCACAGTTTACCCCGTAGTTACCTCATCAGTTTACCCCGTAGTTACCTCATCAGTTTACCCCATAGTTACCTCATCAGAGTTTACCCCATAGTTACCTCATCAGTTTACCCCATAGTTACCTCATCAGTTTACCCCGTAGTTACCTCATCAGAGTTTACCCCGTAGTTACCTCATCAGAGTTTACCCTGTAGTTACCTCATCAGAGTTTACCCCGTAGTTACCTCATCAGAGTTTACCCTGTAGTTACCTCATCAGAGTTTACCCCGTAGTTACCTCATCAGAGTTAACCTCACCAGAGTTTACCCCGTAGTTACCTCATCAGAGTTTACCCTGTAGTTACCTCATCAGAGTTTACCCCGTAGTTACCTCATAGAGTTTACCCCGTAGTTACCTCATCAGAGTTTACCTCACCAGAGTTTACCCCGTAGTTACCTCATCAGAGTTTACCCTGTAGTTACCTCATCAGAGTTTACCCCGTAGTTACCTCATCAGTTTACCCCGTAGTTACCTCATCAGAGTTTACCCCGTAGTTACCTCATCAGAGTTACCCCGTAGTTACCTCATCACAGTTTACCCCGTAGTTACCTCATCAGTTTACCCCGTAGTTACCTCATCAGTTTACCCCATAGTTACCTCATCAGAGTTTACCCCGTAGTTACCTCATCAGTTTACCCCATAGTTACCTCATCAGTTTACCCCGTAGTTACCTCATCAGAGTTTACCCCATAGTTACCTCATCAGTTTACCCCGTAGTTACCTCATCAGAGTTTACCCCGTAGTTACCTCATCAGAGTTTACCCCGTAGTTACCTCATCAGAGTTTACCCCGTAGTTACCTCATCAGTTTACCCTGTAGTTACCTCATCAGAGTTTACCCCGTAGTTACCTCATCAGAGTTTACCCCGTAGTTACCTCATCAGAGTTTACCCCGTAGTTACCTCATCAGAGTTTACCCCGTAGTTACCTCATCAGTTTACCCCGTAGTTACCTCATCAGTTTACCCCGTAGTTACCTCATCAGAGTTTACCCTGTAGTTACCTCATCAGAGTTTACCCTGTAGTTACCTCATCAGAGTTTACCCTGTAGTTACCTCATCAGAGTTTACCCCGTAGTTACCTCATCAGTTTACCCCGTAGTTACCTCATCAGTTTACCCTGTAGTTACCTCATCAGAGTTTACCCTGTAGTTACCTCATCAGAGTTTACCCCATAGTTACCTTTGCAGAGATTAGATGCATGTTGCCATGAGATCCCAGGAACACAAGGAAGCGACCATCAGGTGACATCACAAAATTCTTCATCCTTGTCTCTCCGAGCCCTGAAAGAGTGAATCAGTAGAGGTTTACTGCTCACCAATTCTGTACACAAGTTTTCTAATTATTGTTAAAGTCTGTAGAGAATTTACCTTTTATTTTTGGAACATTGATGACTTTGCCAGCTATCATGTCGTAGTAAACAAAACTCCTGTGTTTGGAGCTGAGCACGACCTGTTGGCCATCAGTGGTGAAATGTGCCGAGAAGATCGGGAAGTTATCGAGGAAGACACTTTGGATCTTTGGGTTGTTTTTACCATCCACCTATAAGTAATAACAGGCAAACCTCTTATAATGTACCAATGTTTATAAATACTGAACAAAGTCACAGAAATGGAGATAGCCCAAAGTCCAACCACAGATATGGAGTTAGCACAAAGTCTAAGTAAGGAAATGGAGTTAGCACAAAGTCTAACCTCAGAAATGGAGTTAGCACAAAGTCTAACCTCAGAAATGGAGTTAGCACAAAGTCTAAGTAAGGAAATGGAGTTAGCACAAAGTCTAACCTCAGAAATGGAGTTAGCACAAAGTCTAAGTAAGGAAATGGAGTTAGCACAAAGTCTAACCTCAGAAATGGAGTTAGCACAAAGTCTAAGTAAGGAAATGGAGTTAGCACAAAGTCTAACCACAGAAATAGAGTTAGCACAAAGTCTAACTTTAGAAATGGAGTTAGCACAAAGTCTAACCTTAGAAATGGAGTTAGCACAAAGTCTAACCTTAGAAATGGAGTTAGCACAAAGTCTAACCTTAGAAATGGAGTTAGCACAAAGTCTAAGTAAGGAAATGGAGTTAGCACAAAGTCTAAGTAAGGAAATGGAGTTAGCACAAAGTCTAACCACAGAAATAGAGTTAGCACAAAGTCTAACTTTAGAAATGGAGTTAGCACAAAGTCTAACCTTAGAAATGGAGTTAGCACAAAGTCTAACCTTAGAAATGGAGTTAGCACAAAGTCTAACCACAGAAATGGAGTTAGCACAAAGTCTAACCTCAGAAATGGAGTTAGCACAAAGTCTAACCACAGATATGGAGTTAGCACACAGTAATAGGATGACTGACAGATGGACAGCTAATGAAGAGGTCAGATATAATTGTACCTGGAACAAACTCAACGTTTGGTTTGAACCCGCTGTTAAGATCACCTGTGCTGATGGATGAAACTCAACCGCATACAGTTTCCCCTACAACAAAACAAAAGGCTACTTCAGTAAAACAGTAAAGGTCATCCCTCAAAAACATTAAACAAGAGGTCAAGAGGGCCTGTATCAATCACCTGGTTTGATTTGACCAAATGTCAAAATATGTTCATGTTCAATTTGTTAATAGCTTTATTTGTTGATGTCAAACAATATTATATATGGTTATGAGGTAGGAATCTCAATTGCTTCTAAGATACAAGAAGCCCATGGGCCTTGATGGTCACCCGAGTTTTGAAATATTTCTGTAAATTTAACCTTATTTGACCACGCCCATCAGCCTCTGGAGACCCTAGGGTCATTAATCTATAAAGAGTATTTGATTCTACCTTATTTGAGTCTTGAGAAGAAGATTTCTGAAATTTCAGCTAATTTGACCTTCCCATCAGCCGCTGGGGGTCAGACAAGGCCAATATGTGCATTATATATAACCATCAACCTTTCATCCCATGATGATAATGTTAACCAAGTTAGAGTGAATTCCAATGAAAATGAAACAAATGAGAGTCAAAAATGTGATTTTCCTATATAAACTATAGAAAAGTTTACCCCCTCCCCAGGGGCAAACTTGAGACCCCAGGGTCATGAAATTCACAATTTTGGTAAAGCACCTTAAGACCTTTCAATCTGTGAAGAGTGTTTGATTCTACCACATCTGGAAGTTAAGAAGAGGATTTATGAAATTTTAGTCAATTTGACAGTTTTTGGCCCCGCCCCTAGCTCTGGCCCATGTTGGTGGGGACCATATAATTCACAATTTCATACTTGCCAACTTTTTAAAATTCTCATGGGGGAGAAAGTGCGTGAGCGACATTTTTGACCGGAAAACACATTTCACGCACGACACATTTAGCAAACAAAAACTAAGGGGAGATAATTTGCTACTGGAAAATAAATTCCTTGCATGAACACTTAAGCTTCGAAATTCCTTCCCTCACAGAAAAAAAGGGGGAAAAACACTTATTTCAAGCTTGGCCAATGATATTTTTTATTCAAGTTTGGAAAGATAATTATATAAGCAACAAGTTACAAAAAAATAGCTGCAAAATTACATCATTTTTAATTATTTCTGGAAATGATTTAACTCACCTTTCACTCTAAATAAAAGTATTTACTTAGATATGTTATGAAAATTATGTTGTAAGATAGATGTCAGACAATTAAATGTAAATTATCACAATGATATCACTTTCTATCAAGCTTTCTCTCCAGCAGTAAACTTGAAAAGAAAATACCTAAAATGTCACGATAAATATCTAGAGTACAATATAATATCTGAATGAAATTTCAAATGTTTCCTTTGGAATTCAACAAAGACAATAATACAAAAAAAATATATAAAAAGGGCTGTACCAGCAGTTGTAATCACTATAGGCTTTCAAAGTTTTAACATGACAGTATTTAGTTTAAGAAAGTGAGTATTTGTGGACATGTTTTTGTGGTTTTAAAATGTGAATTGGGAAAGTTTCTGCCAAAATAAGTCTCTGCTAATTGACACCTAAGTATGCTGATGCTACGGTGATTGAAACGACATTACCTACCGGCAACCAGGCCTTCGGTCTAAATGGTCGTTATTGTGAATTTATTTCCTTGAGCTAATTATCTAAAGATCAGCCAATGTTTAAATACAGTTACATTCCAATAAGTAATATGTCACATTCGATACTCCGTTGATAACATTGCCAGTGTTGTTTTCACTTTTACTGTCCGAGATATACTGTCAAGTAGAGGTCGTTTATGCGCTTGACATCAAAGGCAGTATAGGAAGCCATTTACAAGCGTTTAATCAACCATGACTGACCTGCTACAAAACCATCACCACGCGTCCTCAGCTTAATTGGTTTTAATTAATTGTTTATTTATCGGGGTATTGTCACCCTTGCAGTCAGTGAAGTGTCAGAATTTCGTTACGGTCTGTGAGCAGGTCAGTTAACTGACCAATGCCCCACACATATGTCTTTCAACAGCCAACAAGCGTTACCTGTCATAGGCCTAAGTGAATCTAACAAGATGAATAGGGGCTCCCTACGGGGTTATCAAGACATATTCTCCAAAATCGGGAGAATACACAATGTTTTATCTATACGATCGGGAGACGGGGCAGGGAGTCTGAAATCGGGAAATTCCCGACTAAATCGGGAAAGTTGGCAAGTATGCAATTTTGGTTGACACTTGGCCATGGAAGCTTCTTGCCAAATTTCATTGAATTTGGTTCAGCGGTTTTGGAGGAGAAGTTGAAAATGTAAATTGTTTTCAACATACGACGTCGGACAAAAGGCGATCGCAATACGTCATCTGAGACTCGACCACCCCCTGGCCCCAGGGGTCACACTAGCCTCAAACTAGAACTGTCGTCCGGGGCCAATTCATACCCCCCCCCTAAATTCTACCTCTTATAGATTACGTACATCTACAATGTATAAAGACTATTGCTGGTAAGTTTAGTTGAAATCCCATTGCATTTATAAGACAAGTACTAATTGTAATGGGAAACCATTACAGACATTCCCCAAATGTCTCCCATACTTCCGAAGATGCAAATGTGGTCTCTATGGGAATGAAACCTGTGCAGTTGAATTTGTTGTCTCTAAAACCCCTACATAAATAAATTTTCATAGAAATCAAACAATATCTAACTTCGACCAATCAGAAGTTTCCATATGGTTACTATGGCAGCCAAACCCATACAGTTGAATTCGCAGTTCACTTATACCCTTACATCAAAATTTTCATCCAAATTGGACAATATTTTAATTCTTGACCAATCAGAAGGCTCCAAGGGGTTACTATGGCAACCCATGCGGTTAAATTTGCAGTCCCCTAATACCCCTATAAACCAATTTTCATTGAAATCGAACAACATGTAAATTTTGACAAATCATTTTCTTAAAATGTAACACTGACGTTGCAAAAGTGTCCCTGTTGGCCTGGTCAGTAAGTTACCTGGGGAGGGGAATCCCTGTTGACCTGGTCAGTAAGTTACCTGGGGAGGGGAATCCCTGTTGACCTGGTCAGTAAGTCACCTGGGGAGGGGAATCCCTGTTGACCTGGTCAGTAAGTCACCTGGGGAGGGGAATCCCTGTTGACCTGGTCAGTAAGTCACCTGGGGAGGGGAGTCCCTGTTGACCTGGTCAGTAAGTTACCTGGGGAGGGGAGTCCTTGTTGAACTGGTCAGTAAGTTACCTGGGGAGGAGAGTCCCTGTTGACCTGGTCAGTAAGTTACCTGGGGAGGGGAATCCTTGTTGACCTGGTCAGTAAGTTACCTGGGGAGGGGAATCCCTGTTGACCTGGTCAGTAAGTTACCTGGGGAGGGGAGTCCCTGTTGACCTGGTCAGTAGGTTACCTGGGGAGGGGAGTCCCTGTTGACCTGGTCAGTAAGTTACCTGGGGAGGGGAGTCCTTGTTGACCTGGTCAGTAAGTTACCTGGGGAGGAGAGTCCCTGTTGACCTGGTCAGTAAGTTACCTGGGGAGGAGAGTCCTTGTTGACCTGGTCAGTAAGTTACCTGGGGAGGAGAGTCCTTGTTGACCTGGTCAGTAAGTTACCTGGGGAGGAGAGTCCCTTTTGACCTGGTCAGTAAGTTACCTGGGGAGGGGAATCCCTGTTGACCTGGTCAGTAAGTTACCTGGGGAGGGGAATCCCTGTTGACCTGGTCAGTAAGTTACCTGGGGAGGGGAATCCCTGTTGACCTGGTCAGTAAGTTACCTGGGGAGGGGAATCCCTGTTGACCTGGTCAGTAAGTTACCTGGGGAGGGGAATCCTTGTTGACCTGGTCAGTAAGTTACCTGGGGAGGGGAATCCTTGTTGACCTGGTCAGTAAGTTACCTGGGGAGGGGAGTCCCTGTTGACCTGGTCAGTAAGTTACCTGGGGAGGGGAGTCCCTGTTGACCTGGTCAGTAAGTCACCTGGGGAGGGGAATCCCTGTTGACCTGGTCAGTAAGTTACCTGGGGAGGGGAATCTTTGTTGACCTGGTCAGTAAGTTACCTGGGGAGGGGAGTCCCTGTTGACCTGGTCATTAAGTTACCTGGGGAGGGGAGTCCTTGTTGACCTGGTCAGTAAGTTACCTGGGGATGGGAATCCTTGTTGACCTGGTCAGTAAGTTACCTGGGGAGGGGAATCCTTGTTGACCTGGTCAGTAAGTTACCTGGGGAGGGGAATCCCTGTTGACCTGGTCAGTAAGTTACCTGGGGAGGGGAGTCCCTGTTGACCTGGTCAGTAGGTTACCTGGGGAGGGGAATCTTTGTTGACCTGGTCAGTAAGTTACCTGGGGAGGATAGTCCCTGTTGACCTGGTCATTAAGTTACCTTGGGAGGGGAGTCCTTGTTGACCTGGTCAGTAAGTTACCTGGGGAGGGGAGTCCCTGTTGACCTGGTCAGTAAGTTACCTGGGGAGGAGAGTCCCTGTTGACCTGGTCAGTAAGTTACCTGGGGAGGAGAGTCCTTGTTGACCTGGTCAGTAAGTTACCTGGGGAGGAGAGTCCTTGTTGACCTGGTCAATAAGTTACCTGGGGAGGAGAGTCCCTTTTGACCTGGTCAGTAAGTTACCTGGGGAGGGGAATCCCTGTTGACCTGGTCAGTAAGTTACCTGGGGAGGGGAATCCCTGTTGAACTGGTCAGTAAGTTACCTGGGGAGGGGAATCCCTGTTGACCTGGTCAGTAAGTTACCTGGGGAGGGGAATCCTTGTTGACCTGGTCAGTAAGTTACCTGGGGAGGGGAATCCTTGTTGACCTGGTCAGTAAGTTACCTGGGGAGGGGAGTCCCTGTTGACCTGGTCAGTAAGTTACCTGGGGAGGGGAGTCCTTGTTGACCTGGTCAGTAAGTTACCTGGGGAGGGGAGTCCCTGTTGACCTGGTCAGTAAGTTACCTGGGGAGGGGAGTCCTTGTTGACCTGGTCAGTAAGTCACCTGGGGAGGGGAATCCCTGTTGACCTGGTCAGTAAGTTACCTGGGGAGGGGAATCTTTGTTGACCTGGTCAGTAAGTTACCTGGGGAGGGGAGTCCCTGTTGACCTGGTCAGTAAGTTACCTGGGGAGGGGAATCTTTGTTGACCTGGTCAGTAAGTTACCTGGGGAGGGGAGTCCCTGTTGACCTGGTCATTAAGTTACCTGGGGAGGGGAGTCCTTGTTGACCTGGTCAGTAAGTTACCTGGGGAGGGGAATCCTTGTTGACCTGGTCAGTAAGTTACCTGGGGAGGGGAATCCTTGTTGACCTGGTCAGTAAGTTACCTGGGGAGGGGAGTCCCTGTTGACCTGGTCAGTAGGTTACTTGGGGAGGGGAGTCCCTGTTGACCTGGTCAGTAAGTTACCTGGGGAGGGGAGTCCTTGTTGACCTGGTCAGTTAGTTACCTGGGGAGGAGAGTCCCTGTTGACCTGGTCAGTAAGTTACCTGGGGAGGAGAGTCCTTGTTGACCTGGTCAGTAAGTTACCTGGGGAGGGGAGTCCTTGTTGACCTGGTCAGTAAGTTACCTGGGGAGGAGAGTCCCTTTTGACCTGGTCAGTAAGTTACCTGGGGAGGGGAATCCTTGTTGACCTGGTCAGTAAGTTACCTGGGGAGGGGAATCCCTGTTGACCTGGTCAGTAAGTTACCTGGGGAGGGGAGTTCTTGTTGACCTGGTCAGTAAGTTACCTGGGGAGGGGAATCCCTGTTGACCTGGTCAGTACGTTACCTGGGGAGGGGAATCCTTGTTGATCTGGTCAGTAAGTTACCTGGGGAGGGGAGTCCTTGTTGACCTGGTCAGTAAGTTACCTGGGGAGGGGAATCCCTGTTGACCTGGTCAGTAAGTTACCTGGGGAGGGGAGTCCTTGTTGACCTGGTCAGTAAGTTACCTGGGGAGGGGAATCCCTGTTGACCTGGTCAGTAAGTTACCTGGGGAGGGGAGTCCCTGTTGACCTGGTCAGTAAGTTACCTGGGGAGGGGAGTCCCTGTTGACCTGGTCAGTAAGTTACCTGGGGAGGGGAGTCCTTGTTGACCTGGTCAGTAAGCTACCTGGGGAGGAGAGTCCCTGTTGACCTGGTCAGTAAGTTACCTGGGGAGGAGAGTCCCTTTTGACCTGGTCAGTAAGTTACCTGGGGAGGGGAATCCCTGTTGACCTGGTCAGTAAGTTACCTGGGGAGGGGAATCCCTGTTGACCTGGTCAGTAAGTTACCTGGGGAGGGGAATCCTTGTTGACCTGGTCAGTAAGTTACCTGGGGAGGGGAATCCCTGTTGACCTGGTCAGTAAGTTACCTGGGGAGGGGAGTTCTTGTTGACCTGGTCAGTAAGTTACCTGGGGAGGGGAATCCCTGTTGACCTGGTCAGTACGTTACCTGGGGAGGGGAATCCTTGTTGATCTGGTCAGTAAGTTACCTGGGGAGGGGAGTCCTTGTTGACCTGGTCAGTAAGTTACCTGGGGAGGGGAATCCCTGTTGACCTGGTCAGTAAGTTACCTGGGGAGGGGAGTCCTTGTTGACCTGGTCAGTAAGTTACCTGGGGAGGGGAATCCCTGTTGACCTGGTCAGTAAGTTACCTGGGGAGGGGAGTCCCTGTTGACCTGGTCAGTAAGTTACCTGGGGAGGGGAGTCCCTGTTGACCTGGTCAGTAAGTTACCTGGGGAGGGGAGTCCTTGTTGACCTGGTCAGTAAGCTACCTGGGGAGGAGAGTCCCTGTTGACCTGGTCAGTAAGTTACCTGGGGAGGAGAGTCCTTGTTGACCTGGTCAGTAAGTTACCTGGGGAGGGGAGTCCTTGTTGACCTGGTCAGTAAGTTACCTGGGGAGGAGAGTCCCTGTTGACCTGGTCAGTAAGTTACCTGGGGAGGGGAATCCCTGTTGACCTGGTCAGTAAGTTACCTGGGGAGGGGAATCCCTGTTGACCTGGTCAGTAAGTTACCTGGGGAGGGGAATCCTTGTTGACCTGGTCAGTAAGTTACCTGGGGAGGGGAATCCCTGTTGACCTGGTCAGTAAGTTACCTGGGGAGGAGAGTCCTTGTTGACCTGGTCAGTAAGTTACCTGGGGAGGAGAGTCCTTGTTGACCTGGTCAGTAAGTTACCTGGGGAGGAGAGTCCCTTTTGACCTGGTCAGTAAGTTACCTGGGGAGGGGAATCCCTGTTGACCTGGTCAGTAAGTTACCTGGGGAGGGGAATCCCTGTTGACCTGGTCAGTAAGTTACCTGGGGAGGGGAATCCCTGTTGACCTGGTCAGTAAGTTACCTGGGGAGGGGAATCCCTGTTGACCTGGTCAGTAAGTTACCTGGGGAGGGGAATCCTTGTTGACCTGGTCAGTAAGTTACCTGGGGAGGGGAATCCTTGTTGACCTGGTCAGTAAGTTACCTGGGGAGGGGAGTCCCTGTTGACCTGGTCAGTAAGTTACCTGGGGAGGGGAGTCCTTGTTGACCTGGTCAGTAAGTCACCTGGGGAGGGGAATCCCTGTTGACCTGGTCAGTAAGTTACCTGGGGAGGGGAATCTTTGTTGACCTGGTCAGTAAGTTACCTGGGGAGGGGAGTCCCTGTTGACCTGGTCAGTAAGTTACCTGGGGAGGGGAGTCCTTGTTGACCTGGTCAGTAAGTTACCTGGGGATGGGAATCCTTGTTGACCTGGTCAGTAAGTTACCTGGGGAGGGGAATCCTTGTTGACCTGGTCAGTAAGTTACCTGGGGAGGGGAATCCCTGTTGACCTGGTCAGTAAGTTACCTGGGGAGGGGAGTCCCTGTTGACCTGGTCAGTAGGTTACCTGGGGAGGGGAATCTTTGTTGACCTGGTCAGTAAGTTACCTGGGGAGGATAGTCCCTGTTGACCTGGTCATTAAGTTACCTTGGGAGGGGAGTCCTTGTTGACCTGGTCAGTAAGTTACCTGGGGAGGGGAGTCCCTGTTGACCTGGTCAGTAGGTTACCTGGGGAGGGGAGTCCCTGTTGACCTGGTCAGTAAGTTACCTGGGGAGGGGAGTCCTTGTTGACCTGGTCAGTAAGTTACCTGGGGAGGAGAGTCCCTGTTGACCTGGTCAGTAAGTTACCTGGGGAGGAGAGTCCTTGTTGACCTGGTCAGTAAGTTACCTGGGGAGGAGAGTCCTTGTTGACCTGGTCAATAAGTTACCTGGGGAGGAGAGTCCCTTTTGACCTGGTCAGTAAGTTACCTGGGGAGGGGAATCCCTGTTGACCTGGTCAGTAAGTTACCTGGGGAGGGGAATCCCTGTTGAACTGGTCAGTAAGTTACCTGGGGAGGGGAATCCCTGTTGACCTGGTCAGTAAGTTACCTGGGGAGGGGAATCCTTGTTGACCTGGTCAGTAAGTTACCTGGGGAGGGGAATCCTTGTTGACCTGGTCAGTAAGTTACCTGGGGAGGGGAGTCCCTGTTGACCTGGTCAGTAAGTTACCTGGGGAGGGGAGTCCCTGTTGACCTGGTCAGTAAGTTACCTGGGGAGGGGAGTCCCTGTTGACCTGGTCAGTAAGTTACCTGGGGAGGGGAGTCCTTGTTGACCTGGTCAGTAAGTTACCTGGGGAGGGGAATCCCTGTTGACCTGGTCAGTAAGTTACCTGGGGAGGGGAATCTTTGTTGACCTGGTCAGTAAGTTACCTGGGGAGGGGAGTCCCTGTTGACCTGGTCAGTAAGTTACCTGGGGAGGGGAATCTTTGTTGACCTGGTCAGTAAGTTACCTGGGGAGGGGAGTCCCTGTTGACCTGGTCAGTAAGTTACCTGGGGAGGGGAGTCCTTGTTGACCTGGTCAGTAAGTTACCTGGGGAGGGGAATCCTTGTTGACCTGGTCAGTAAGTTACCTGGGGAGGGGAATCCTTGTTGACCTGGTCAGTAAGTTACCTGGGGAGGGGAGTCCCTGTTGACCTGGTCAGTAGGTTACTTGGGGAGGGGAGTCCCTGTTGACCTGGTCAGTAAGTTACCTGGGGAGGGGAGTCCTTGTTGACCTGGTCAGTTAGTTACCTGGGGAGGAGAGTCCCTGTTGACCTGGTCAGTAAGTTACCTGGGGAGGGGAGTCCTTGTTGACCTGGTCAGTAAGTTACCTGGGGAGGGGAGTCCTTGTTGACCTGGTCAGTAAGTTACCTGGGGAGGAGAGTCCCTTTTGACCTGGTCAGTAAGTTACCTGGGGAGGGGAATCCTTGTTGACCTGGTCAGTAAGTTACCTGGGGAGGGGAATCCCTGTTGACCTGGTCAGTAAGTTACCTGGGGAGGGGAGTTCTTGTTGACCTGGTCAGTAAGTTACCTGGGGAGGGGAATCCCTGTTGACCTGGTCAGTACGTTACCTGGGGAGGGGAATCCTTGTTGATCTGGTCAGTAAGTTACCTGGGGAGGGGAGTCCTTGTTGACCTGGTCAGTAAGTTACCTGGGGAGGGGAATCCCTGTTGACCTGGTCAGTAAGTTACCTGGGGAGGGGAGTCCTTGTTGACCTGGTCAGTAAGTTACCTGGGGAGGGGAATCCCTGTTGACCTGGTCAGTAAGTTACCTGGGGAGGGGAGTCCCTGTTGACCTGGTCAGTAAGTTACCTGGGGAGGGGAGTCCCTGTTGACCTGGTCAGTAAGTTACCTGGGGAGGGGAGTCCTTGTTGACCTGGTCAGTAAGCTACCTGGGGAGGAGAGTCCCTGTTGACCTGGTCAGTAAGTTACCTGGGGAGGAGAGTCCCTTTTGACCTGGTCAGTAAGTTACCTGGGGAGGGGAATCCCTGTTGACCTGGTCAGTAAGTTACCTGGGGAGGGGAATCCCTGTTGACCTGGTCAGTAAGTTACCTGGGGAGGGGAGTCCTTGTTGACCTGGTCAGTAAGTTACCTGGGGAGGGGAATCCCTGTTGACCTGGTCAGTAAGTTACCTGGGGAGGGGAGTTCTTGTTGACCTGGTCAGTAAGTTACCTGGGGAGGGGAATCCCTGTTGACCTGGTCAGTACGTTACCTGGGGAGGGGAATCCTTGTTGATCTGGTCAGTAAGTTACCTGGGGAGGGGAGTCCTTGTTGACCTGGTCAGTAAGTTACCTGGGGAGGGGAATCCCTGTTGACCTGGTCAGTAAGTTACCTGGGGAGGGGAGTCCTTGTTGACCTGGTCAGTAAGTTACCTGGGGAGGGGAATCCCTGTTGACCTGGTCAGTAAGTTACCTGGGGAGGGGAGTCCCTGTTGACCTGGTCAGTAAGTTACCTGGGGAGGGGAGTCCCTGTTGACCTGGTCAGTAAGTTACCTGGGGAGGGGAGTCCTTGTTGACCTGGTCAGTAAGCTACCTGGGGAGGAGAGTCCCTGTTGACCTGGTCAGTAAGTTACCTGGGGAGGAGAGTCCTTGTTGACCTGGTCAGTAAGTTACCTGGGGAGGGGAGTCCTTGTTGACCTGGTCAGTAAGTTACCTGGGGAGGAGAGTCCCTGTTGACCTGGTCAGTAAGTTACCTGGGGAGGGGAATCCCTGTTGACCTGGTCAGTAAGTTACCTGGGGAGGGGAATCCCTGTTGACCTGGTCAGTAAGTTACCTGGGGAGGGGAATCCTTGTTGACCTGGTCAGTAAGTTACCTGGGGAGGGGAATCCCTGTTGACCTGGTCAGTAAGTTACCTGGGGAGGGGAGTCCTTGTTGACCTGGTCAGTAAGTTACCTGGGGAGGGGAGTCCCTGTTGGCCTGGTCAGTAAGTTACCTGGGGAGGGGAGTCCCTGTTGACCTGGTCAGTAAGTTACCTGGGGAGGGGAATCCTTGTTGACCTGGTCAGTAAGTTACCTGGGGAGGGGAGTCCCTGTTGGCCTGGTCAGTAAGTTACCTGGGGAGGGGAATCCTTGTTGACCTGGTCAGTAAGTTACCTGGGGAGGGGAATCCTTGTTGACCTGGTCAGTAAGTTACCTGGGGAGGGGAATCCTTGTTGACCTGGTCAGTAAGTTACCTGGGGAGGGGAATCCCTGTTGACCTGGTCAGTAAGTTACCTGGGGAGGGGAGTCCTTGTTGACCTGGTCAGTAAGTTACCTGGGGAGGGGAATCCTTGTTGACCTGGTCAGTAAGTTACCTGGGGAGGGGAATCCCTGTTGACCTGGTCAGTAAGTTACCTGGGGAGGGGAATCCTTGTTGACCTGGTCAGTAAGTTACCTGGGGAGGAGAGTCCCTGTTGACCTGGTCAGTAAGTTACCTGGGGAGGGGAATCCTTGTTGACCTGGTCAGTAAGTTACCTGGGAAGGGGAGTCCCTGTTGACCAGGTCAGTAAGTTACCTGGGGAGGGGAATCCCTGTTGACCTGGTCAGTAAGTTACCTGGGGAGGAGAGTCCCTGTTGACCTGGTCAGTAAGTTACCTGGGGAGGGGAGTCCTTGTTGACCTGGTCAGTAAGTTACCTGGGGAGGGGAGTCCCTGTTGACCTGGTCAGTAAGTTACCTGGGGAGGGGAATCCCTGTTTGCGTTAGGACACTGTTTTATCTGAATAAAACCTTTGGGGAGAGAGCGGTCAGTAGTTAGGAAGTTTCCTGTCTTTGACATCAGTTCCTCTGCATCACTGTCATCTGCAAAACAAAATCATTAATTATAATTTCTTTTGAACGCCTTTGCAAAATTCTTCTGAAACCAACGACATAATAAAAATCAACTATGAGGAACTGTTTAATAGATATCATAAATTATTCACCTGAATATTACCTGATCATTGTAAAATACCCTTTAGCACATAACTGGCCCATTCTGCCATGCCATAATATCGTATGACACATGTGTGATGTCATTATAAATATGTGATGTCACATAATTATCTGGGTAGACGGAAACATTCCATCCCTACCCATGTAAGATCCTCTATTTATATGACATAGCCACTAATGTAAGATCCTCTATTTATATGACATAGACACCCATGTAAGATACTTTATTGATCATCTTTTCCAAGTTTGGATCCGACAAACAGTATCAAGCAAGGAGTCAACATTTTCTTTTAACTAACATTTAGCTTTCTGGCACTCAAGAACTAAACTTTAATAAGCAAGTTTGTCTTCGTCTAATAAGTCCCCAACAAAATTTGATGATAATCCAACAAGCCATTCAGTAGCAATCTGAAAACAAGAGGCCCATGGGGCTGGTATCGCTCACCTGGTTGGATTTGACCAAATGTCAAAATAATGTTCATGTTCAATTCGTTTTATTTGTCAATCTCAAATAATAATATATATGGTTAAAGTGTGGGGGTCCCAACTGCTTTAAAGAAATAACGAAGTCCAGACTCTCTAAGGGTATGAAAGACCTCAATGATTGTTTTTACAACATGCATTCATAACTTTATGACTAGTACCGATTTAAAGGCACCCCTTTGGCCCATTGGGGATCAAAATCATTAATGCAAAATCTGTTTCGCTTTCCCCAAGTATGTTTCTGACCAAATTGGGTTCAAATCCATTTATAATTTAATAACTAGTAGCGATTTAAAGGAATTACCTCTATTTTCCCCTTTTTGACCCCGCCCCTTTGGCCCCTTGGGGATCAGAGTCATCATTAATGCAAAATCTGTTCCCCTTCCCCCAAGGATGTTTCTGACCAAATTGGGTTCAAATTCATTCATAACTTTATGATTTGTAGCGCTTTAAAGGAATTGCCTCTATTTCCCCTATTGGGCCCCGCCCCTTTGGCCCCTTGGGGGTCAGCATCACCATTTATGCAAAATCTGCTCCCCTTCCCCCAAGGCTGTTTTTGACAAAATTAGGTTCAAATCCATTCATAACCTTTATGACTAGTAGCGATTTAAAGGAATTATCTCTATTTCCCCTATTGGGCCCCGCCCCTTTAGCCCCTTGGGGGTCAGAGTCACCATTTATGCAAAATCTGTTCTCTTTCCCCCAAGGATGTTTCTAACCAAATTGGGTTCAAATCCATTCATAACTTAATGACTAGTAGCGATTTAAATTTATTACCTCTATTTCCCCTAATGGGCCCCGCCCCTCCGGCCCCTTGAGGTTCAGAGTCACCATTTTTGCAAAATCTGATCCCCTTCTGCCAAGCATGTTTATGACCAAATTTGGTAAAAATCTAACAAGTAGCGATTTGAAGCAAATGTTGACGGACGACGGACGGACGGAGCCGCGTCTTCGGTCCAGGTGAGCTAAAAATGTTCATGGACAACAGACACGGCAGGACAGATGCCTGGGACCAAGTGAGGTAGACATGATTTACCAGTAAGGGAAGAGATACTGACCGTCTGATCCGGACTGTCCCACATCATCAGCTCGGAACTTTGACCAGTTAGGATTTGAAGATACTTTCTCAAACCTGTGAAAAAGAAGTGCAAGTTAAAAACCTTAAGTTTGATTAATGTTGTTTAACGTCCTATTAACAGCCAGGGTCATTTAAGGACGTGCCAGGTTTTGGAGGTGGAGGAAAGCCGGAGTACCCGGAGAAAAACCACAGACCCATTACCTTATATTGGACATATAAAATACTATTTGGTAGTCCAACTTACGTTTTACCGACAACCACGCCATTTCCATGTGTATCAGCACAGGAAGTTGGTACATGTACTGCACATGTGCGTATAAAATGTTACTGTTACTGAGTTGGCATTTTATCCGATTTAATAGACAGCGCTGACCGTTACAGTCGTACTCTGAACACCTCAGCAGTAATTACGCTATTGTTTCAGCAGTTTACAGATTTAATAGCTGACTGTTTCATTTCTACACCTGTAAAAACAGCAGCCGAGTAGAGCTACCGGTGTGTCAGAGATTAGTTCTGCTTGAGCGAGCAGGTAGATGAGTTGTTGACTATCGTGTGTACTATTATCGGCGACCGCCTTAGGAAATTACCTGATGTAAGTAAAACAGTACTTTTTATCACCGACAGTTATTGTTATAGGTTTCCACTGACAATTTCCTTAATGAATTTATGAAACACTTATAATAGCGTATAATAATCGGTAGAATTGTAGTGCAGATACAAACGGAATTTCGATGTTGAAAAAATGTCGGCGTTTACAACCGATCGTTGTTGGAAACAAACATGATAATTCGAGTTATTCAATCATTTTAAGTAGGATTTTTATTGTTGGGACCAAATTTTCACTTCGTATTATCCGAGTTTTTTGAGTTTTTTTTATTAGGATAAAGACAGAATTCGGCCGGGACTGACGAAGTACTTCAAGTTAAGCTGGGTATTCAAGTTTTCCGAGTTCGAGTTAATGAAGTTCCACTGTATCTATATAGTGACTGTATATAACTTACTTTGATTTCAGTCGTACTGTATATATATAAATATATATAGTGACTATATAACTTACTTTGATATCAGTCGTACTGTATATATATATATATATATATAGTGACTATATAACTTACTTTGATTTCAGTCGTAATGTACTGTATATATATACAGTGGAACTTCGTTAACTCGAAGTTGACGGGACCACGAAAAAACTTCGAGTTATCCGAGTGTTCGAATTAAGCGAGTTATCATTTTTGGTGAAAAGTTTGGTCAATATTTGTCAACATTATAACTCCGCTCTGTCGCTCATCAGTTGAGTGTGAAGACTGGTCAATACATGTACATATATATATGTAATGATTCGTTCTGTCACTTGTAGTTTGGTGTAGTTTTGCCGATATAGTCACGATAAAGTTTCTTTCACTTAGTCACTTCAATAACGATCTGAACTGCAAGTTATGTTTGCAAAAGGAATAATGATAAAACGGAATTCGACAGAATAACAATTTATTCATGTCAAATCAAATAACCGTTTAAGTTTAACACAGATTGTATGTAAAACGTAACAGAACCATTACCTTATATTGGACATATAAAATACTGTTTGATAGGCCTACTTACGTTTTATTGATAACCACGCCATTTCCATGTGTATTAGCACCGGAAGTTGGGCTGCGCGTGTGTGTATAAAATGTTACTGTTACTGAGTTGGCATGTTATCCGATTTAATAGACAGCGCTGACCGTTACAGTCGTACTATGAACACCTCGGCAGTAATTACGCTATTGTTTCAGCAGTTTAAAGATTTAATAGGCACCGGTGACTGTTTCATTACTACACCTGTAAAAACATCAGCCGAGTAGATCTACCGGTGTGTCAGAGATTAGTTCCGCTTGAGCGAGCGGGTAGATGAGTTGTTGACTATTGTGTGTACTAATATCGGCGACCGCCTTAGGAAATTACCTGATGTAAGTAAAGCAGTACTTTTAACACCAAGAGTTGTTGTTATAAGATTCTACCGACAAATTCTTTAATGAATTTATGAAACACTTATAATAGCATGTAGGTTTGTAGTGCCGATATATTCAGTATTACAAACGGAATTTAGATGTTAAAAAATGTCGGCGTTTGCCACCGATCGTTTTTGGACACGAAAATTATACTTCGAGTTATTCGATCATTTCAAATAGGATTTTTATTGTTGGGACCAAATTTTCACTTCGTATTATCTGGGTTTTTCGAGTTATCCGAATTTGAATTTTCCGAGTTTTTTTTACTAAGATAAAGAGAGAATTCGGCCGGGACCGGCGAGGTACTTCGAGTTAAGCGGGGTATTCGAGTTATCCGAGTTCGAGTTAATGAAGTTCCACTGTATATATAGTGACTGTATATAACTTACTTTGATTTCAGTCGTACTGTATATATATATATATAGTGACTATATAACTTACTTTGATTTCAGTCGTACTGTATATATATATATATATCTATAGTGACTATAAAACTTACTTTGATTTCAGTCGTACTGTATATTGTTCTGTTCGTATCCTGCATTCCTCTCCCTGTTTCATGCCTTCAAATTTCTTGGCCTTTGTCATTTGAACACTGAAACAAAAATATGATATTTTGATGAATCTTTACATACAAGTTAACTATGAACCTCACCAAATGCTGCACACTATATGTTATCAAGTGAATGCCAGGTTTTGCTTTTAAAGTATGAGATCACTTAAGCTTGCACACATGAATATACAAAATATATGTACTTATGTTTAATTTTGAAGACATCAGGAAGGAGTGTTTCTCAACATTCAACAGCTTCAAAACATAAGTAAGCTTATAAACTTTTATTTCTTGCGGACTAGTTTCGCCAGTTACGGCTCGTCAGGGCAAAGATACAACAATTTTAACTCCTGAAATACCCTCAAAGTGGTGCACCTATCAGGTGACTCTTATTGTTATAAGGGGCGGGAATTCTCTGTTAACAGTGTACAATCAATGCAACTATATAAACTGTATTATTTTAAAATGAAAATTAAATAAATATTCATTATAAAATTAAAATGTTCGTTATGGAATTAAAATGTTTGTTATAGAATTGAAATGTTCCATAATTAAATTCCTAGCGTATTCTCTGTTGATGAATCTTTTTAATAACTCTTTACACTCCTCTTTATAATCCGTATCTTCACTACATATCTTCCTCACTCGCAATGCTTGTGCAAATAGTCTATTGTTCTTCTGGTGTTTAGGGTAGCAACCAAGATAATCCAAGTACAGATGCGTTGGCGGATTTATTATACACTTTAGTGCCTAGGGAGTTGTCTTCTTTAGTGGACTTTTTAGACACCACTATTTTCTTACTAGAAGACAACTCCCTCTAGTAAGAAAACAGTGGTGTCTAAAAAGTCCACTAAAGAAGACAACTTTGTCGTATTTCATTCAAATCCTTGAATTCAATATGCCAATTATGGTTTATAACTAAAGTTTAGGGTCTAATATAACACATAATCAAAAAAAAACGTTGGGTCCTTTAGCTCAAATTTTCTCCAGGGTAGCCATTTTGAAAATGGGTGAATTTCGCAGTAAAAATTCTCAAAAATCTTAAATGTTTACCTGATAATTATTATGACCTGAACTTTTAGAAAAAAATTCAATCGGACTTACGAAATTTTATGGATTCTTATGGATAGTTACCTATCAGGCTACATATCTATTTTCTTACTTCATAACATACTGGCCAATCGGTGGCTGCCAGACATTTTATCCTTGGCTCAACTTTCTATACACAGGGGATGTTTCAAAAATCTATTTTTTCAATTGGTTGGTTGTACACAGGGGATGTTTCAAAAATCTTATAAGGGGTATTCCGGCAATGCAGGTTTGAGTTAGAGAGGTTTTACTGTAGATTTTATTCAGGAAAACCATGATTATCCATGAATAAATGTAAATAAACTTTTGTCATTCCAGTTTTACCTTCCAACCATATCATCTACATCCTCCCACACAGGTTTCTTCTCTCTTTTTTGTGGAGGTTGTAAACCGAACACATCCTCTTCTGTTCCTGTCTGTAACATCAGATAAAAAGTGATTTATTCCACATAATTATAGTAGTCTGTAACATAACATTATAATATTCTAAAAATCCACAACCAGTACACTACAGTACACTATAGTACACTACAGTACACTTTAGTACATTACAGTACACTACAGTACACTACAGTACACTACAGTACACTATAGTACACTATAGTACACAACAGTACACTATAGTACACTATAGTACACAACAGTACACTATAGTACACTACAGTACACTACAGTACACTACAGTACACTTTAGTACATTACAGTACACTATAGTACACTATAGTACACTACAGTACACTACAGTACACTATAGTACACTACAGTATACACTATAGTACACTATATATATAGCTATAGTACACTACAGTACAGGGGTCCACAACCAGTGCACTACAGTACAGGGGTCCACAACCAGTACACTACAGTACAGGGGTCCACAACCAGTACACTACAGTACAGGGGTCCACAACCAGTACACTACAGTACAGGGGTCCAAACCTACTAGTACACTACAGTACAGGGGTCCACAACCAGTACACTACAGTACAGGGGTCCAAACCTACTAGTACACTACAGTACAGGGGTCCACAACAAGTACACTACAGTACAGGGGTCCAAACCTACTAGTACACTACAGTACAGGGGTCCACAACAAGTACACTACAGTACAGGGGTCCACAACCGGTACACTACAGTACAGGGGTCCACAACCAGTACACTACAGTACAGGGGTCCACAACCAGTACACTACAGTACAGGGGTCCACAACCAGTACACTACAGTACAGGGGTCCACAACCAGTACACTACAGTACAGGGGTCCACAACCGGTACACTACAGTACAGGGGTCCACAACCGGTACAGGGGTCCACAACCAGTACACTACAGTACAGGGGTCCACAACCAGTACACTACAGTACCGGGGTCCACAACCAGTACACTACAGTACAGGGGTCCACAACCAGTACACTACAGTACAGGGGTCCACAACCAGTACACTACAGTACAGGGGTCCACAACCGGTACACTACAGTACAGGGGTCCACAACCAGTACACTACAGTACAGGGGTCCACAACAATTACACTACAGTCAAAGGGGTCTACAGGCGGTACACTACAGTACAGGGGTCCACAACCAGTACCCTACAGTACAGGGGTCCACAACCGGTACACTACAATACAGGGGTCCACAACCAGTACACTACAGTACAGGGGTCCAAACCTACTAGTACACTACAGTACAGGGGTCCACAACCAGTACACTACAGTACAGGGGTCCACAACCAGTACAGGGGTCCACAACCGGTACAGGGGTCCACAACAGGTACAGGAGTCCACAACCAGTACAGGGGTCCACAACCGGTACAGGGGTCCACAACCAGTACAGGGGTCCACAACCAGTACACTACAGTACAGGGGCCCACAACCGGTACACAGTGTCACTACAGTACAAGGGTCCAAAATCGGTACACTACAGTACACTACAGGGGTCCAAAACCAGTTCTATGTGGCTAGCGAGTAGCGTGACATGTACAGAGCCATGTTCTATATGATGGAACGCTATGTGACCAAAGGACAAGACATTTGAAAATATACCGCGCGTGCAAATGCTGAAGTGTTCATGGACGTTTCGTCCCAAATATATTTTATATGGATAAAATAAAGGAACAGGTGGATGATATTGCATAGATACCTGATGATTTATCGTTCATGAAATGATGATGAATATAATAAATATATTGTGCAGGATTAAACTGAATAATTTATCACAAAATGAACGAAACAATATGAAAATAAATGAATGAATGAAAGAACAAACAAATGCATGTATGTGTATGTAGAATGAAAGCCCTAGGCCTCTTGCTTGAGGACATATGTAAAGATGCTGAATCCAGGGTCCCAACCCTGGCAGTCACTGATGTGTTTAAATGTCTGGGCAATAAAAAAATGAAAGAAAAGTGTACATGTAATGAAGATGGTGGAATATAAAACAGCATCATGGTAACCACTTAGGCATCGAATGAATGTGTGAAAAAAAGTTGCATTTATTTTTAATAAAAGAATAATTATAGAAAAATTGTATTTCTATTAATTACCAAATTATTCACTTCTTCGTTATCAATATAGTGAAAGCTAATTAACTAAACAACATATATTTTAAATTATTTGTAGCTGTCTTCATCCTTCATCAATATATTACATCCTCCCATAGGCATTATACCGATTTGACTTTCTTCACTTCCAAACAAATTTTATATCAATTGTTATGACACTATATATATATAGCTTGTAAAATGACAAATGACGATGATCATCACATCATTACTTATTATTATCATTTACTTAGTTTTAACTCTCCAAAATGCATTTGATTAGTAAAGATGAAGCACTTACAAAATAAAAAGAATATTTTATCATTTACCTATACAGGAAAAAGAAAACCTAGGATGGTTCAGACAAAACTTGACAAAAATCTTTCATTGATTCGAAACAAAAGGAAAGAATTTCCATTAGGTACCCTATTGGGCCCCTAACCCCAGCTCCACCTACATGCATACAAAATGGGTTTCGCTTCAACAAAGCATGCTTCACACAAAATACACCAAATCCTTTCATTCCTACAGAACATAGGATTTAAAACAATTTGCTTTATTTCCCCTATTGGGTCCTGCCCCTCAGTCCCTTGGGGGTGTCAGCCCTATTTATACATTTTGAATCTCCAACTCCTAGTGATGCTTCCAGTCAAATTGCCCCCCTTTTTTTTTCTTTTTCTCATGCTACAATGTTCACACTTTAATGACTATGTTATGTACAAAATGAGGTTATTTGAGTGGATTCTAGTTGTATTCGAGTATATTGTTTTTGTAAAAACAGTATTTCAGTAGTATATTGTTTTTGTAAAAACAGTATTTCAGTTACTGAAATACTGTTTTTACAAAAACAATATACTCGAATCCACTAAAGTATACTGAATCAGTATACTTTAGTGGATTCGAGTATATTTTAGAGTATTTAAGTAAAAAGGCGAATGCTTACTCGACTGAGCGTGCCAGCTAAGCGTGTTTCGCAACTTAAATGGCCTGGTTATTACTTTAAACTCAAGAAAGTTACCTTTCGTTTCCCAACATCCAGATTTTTTATAACTTCATCTGGGGTCCCCAAGACGAGTCCTTCGAGAATCTCCTCTTCGACATCCTTCCCCTTCTTCGTAATTCCTAGAGCTTGTTTACGAGAAAAGGTCTTACTAGCTTTATTGGATGTGTGTGAAGTCTGTTGATGCTCCGTATGAATCTTTCGACGCAACATTTTATCAAATTTAGTTTGTATACCCTATCTTGTGGAGCCCATGTGTTCATTCCATGTCAATTCGGAACTTTAACACAGTGGCTTCCTCGCAATCGATGCAACCGCTCGGGTGACGATGATGGATAATACTAAAAATCAGAACCAGACTTTACATGAACATGACGAGTTGCCAGAGCCCCACTCGATTTGCTCTCTTCTAAGAAGAGAAGCCTTCTAATGTTTCTATATATAAAAATACAGTGTTTATATGTCACGGCAACAAACATGCCGCGCAGGAAAGTGATGAATGTATGTAATCATACACAAAATGTGGTAATAATCTATGATGGAAATTATTTAAATCTTTTAGGTTATTAACACTACAGTAAGCTAGTTAACATTTTTTTCTACAGTACAGGTAACTTATTGGACATGTACAGGTAACTTATTGGACATGTACAGGTAACTTATTGGACATGTACAGGTAATTTAATTATTGGACGGTTACAGGACTCACATGTTTAAACAGGTAGTATTTTGAACGAGCACGTTGATATGGTAGACAATGGAAAACATAGCGACAACGGCAACTGGATGGCATGTTAACAGAGAACATAGATATGAAATAAATATTTAGTAGGCCTACAGTAAACGCCTCAGGTCATTGATTGGATCCTGTCGCTGAGGTCCGTAATGTAGTCTGCCTCAATCGCAACATTCGGAACTTCTCGGACAATCTACATATTCGGAGACAAACACATGGCAGCCAGCTGATGGAGTGCTTGTTTTAGTCGACTCATTGGATAGGGTATGTATCTGTAGTTTACGGATATAGTTTTAATTTCGCTGATGCATGTGTTTCCTTTAAGGTATGGCATTTTGCAACTGGATGCTGGAGATCTATGAAAATTTGGATGTCAGTGCCCGAGCTTAATTTTCAGGTTGGGGTAAAGGTATAATCTGTATGTTACAGAAAAAATAATCAAAAAATATAAATCAACGACTTCCTGGGCGTGTAAAAACCTCCCTGGACACTCATGTTCTGACCGCAGCCGTAATACAGGGCAACTTCATCGTAACTTCGTAAGATTTAATGGTAAAATTTAGTATTATGCACTCGTCTGATCGAAGTGAAATTTTACATGATGTTAGTAGCAAAAGCAGGCTATTTTTTTAAATTATAGGAAACATTTCATGTTATACATTTATAAAAGGATCGGCTTTTCACCTCAAACCGACACCTTTAAAATATTTATACCCAGGTTCGGTGATCTTGGGTCCGTCAGGGTCTTACATTCTGGGTCATAATTTGTACGTGAAGTCTGGCAAATAAACACAAACTCAAGATATATAAAGTTCAGGTAGTTTTATTAGGATACCACTAAACACTATGTAAAAATATACAGAGACACAGGGACAAATTATACAATTCTGTCACGCACTCAACACACAACATGACAGTAGTTTAGTAAACTAGCGGCTACATGGCCATACTATAACGATAGTACACAAAACTACTGACAGTGAGTGTTACCATAACAGTCTAACAAAGACTTTCCATCTGACTACGTGAGTCGGGGAGAGCTGAGCCAGGCAGTCCTACAAAGACTTTCCATCTGACTACGTGAGTCGGGGAGAGCTGAGCCAGGCAGTCCTACAAAGACTTTCCATCTGACTGGCGAACTACACAGGTGTACCGGCTTATATAGACAACCGCGGCAATCCGCACGTGCAATATTCGCGCCAAATTACCTGTACTCGGAACACTTCCGCTGTCAAATGACTAAGGAATTCCGAATAGTATAAACAGCCGGTATATCGAACAATACAGTCGTAACTTGTAAGTAGACAATCACCATATAATCTATTCAATAAAGTTTATAAATTCCTCAACTTTTACACTCCTCCCCCCTTAAGACAAAAGTTACAACTTTTTGTCAAAATGTACATAATTTGTAAACTTTGATGACAAAGAAATATATCTCAGCAGACCGTATAAAAACTACACAGGTCTGCACAACATCAGTTTTAACATACTATTGTAGTTTCAAAGTACAACGTCACTACAAACATACTTTCACAAAGTTTTGTACACAATTAAGGCTCCGATCAGTTCTGATGGAGATGCCAACTTACTACCTATAAACAATGATCATACATATATATTTGATTCAACACATGATACAATCTTCAAAAACATTTAACATAAATAGGAATATGTCCCTCTCACGAACTCTTCTAAAAACATGTAAACAAACATTATAGGTGCTACAAAAATAATCACATAATTTAGCATAGAATCCATTAGTACAAAATAATTTATGAACCCTGTCTGTTAATTACAATGTGACAGTAGATTTGGGATGAAATTCATTACTAAAAATAATTCATGAATTCATACAACATATTCAACCAGCAATTTACAACTAAATTCCATACACTGCACAACACTCGTATAAAGTACACACTAAACAATCAGATTGAGCACACACAACAATCACAAACATGACTTGAATCATTATATCCACTCCCCTAGAAACCTATATTGCAAAATGTAATGATAGTGATACTTCATGTATGTTACAACAACAATATAAAATGGAACTTCAACCACAGAACTACACAGCACACTCCTCTCTGTGTTAATAGCTTCAAGAGCATAATTCAAAGTGCCCAGTAAACTTTTTTTCCATGAATATGCTTACCATGCCAGGGTAACATGGTCAACCATTGCGTTTTACCAAAACTACCTACATGGTTGCTCACTCTTCAGAAGCATAAAAACAATTTCCTGTATAACAAAATAACAATACAATAAAATATAAGACAAAATGCATAGCAAAACAAGCACTTGATTATCTCGAGCTCTGCCACATCAGATTCATTTTGTACATAACCACAGACAATATGTACAGAATCACTACATAATGGCATGATACACTAAGTATCCAGTTCCAGTAACTTTTAAGTATCCAATCATAAAGTATTTTAAGCTGTACACATAATGAAAGCAACTCGCACAAAAACACAGTTTCCGGCAAAACACAAAGTCATTTACAATCCATGCATTGCTACTCCAATAGTTGGTTCCACTATACCCACTGTACTGTCTTATGAGATCGACATACCTCTACAACCTCTAAGTGACGTTACTAGTCAGCTAGCACTGAGACAATCTCACACATCCATAGTTAGCTCTAGGTTGACCCGACTCCTTTCCTATAGAGTCATATTCTAAAATGGATTCCTCTTCCATATTTAGACAGGAAATCTTATCACTCCAAGAATTCCACACTACTAACTACACAAGTAGTTCAACCAAGCAACAAAAGTATCCTTATAAAGTTTAATATAAACCACAAACACTGCTAACCTGTCACCTGAGGCTGAGTACAGCAATATCATTTCTGCTTTTCAACTCTGGCCTCCTAGCCTTTGGTATAGATTTAAACTTAAACTAACACTCCACAAGATACCAGGAACCTTCACCATACCCTGTAGCATTAACAAAGGAAAACTCTGACTATATTATTCAACCAAGCCAATTATAACAACTTTTCCAACGACAGATTAAAGACGGGTCCCTGTGTTCGACATACTTCCGGTATACATCAGGATTTTCCCGGAAATACCAAGTTTATTTATAAAACTGCCACTCACTCCAAGTAAACACACACAAATTAAGTCTATTTGCCATTACTTCACTTCAGTTTTACAAATCTTATCGCACCAACATTTCAAAAATGCCCAAAACGGGTTACCAAGATCCTGGTCAGTATGGCACCAATGTAAAAGGATCGGCTTTTCACCTCAAACCGACACCTTTAAAATATTTATACCCAGGTTCGGTGATCTTGGGTCCGTCAGGGTCTTACATTCTGGGTCATAATTTGTACGTGAAGTCTGGCAAATAAACACAAACTCAAGATATATAAAGTTCAGGTAGTTTTATTAGGATACCACTAAACACTATGTAAAAATATACAGAGACACAGGGACAAATTATACAATTCTGTCACGCACTCAACACACACATACTATAGGACAACATGACAGTAGTTTAGTAAACTAGCGGCTACATGGCCATACTATAACGATAGTACACAAAACTACTGACAGTGAGTGTTACCATAACAGTCTAACAAAGACTTTCCATCTGACTACGTGAGTCGGGGAGAGCTGAGCCAGGCAGTCCTACAAAGACTTTCCATCTGACTGGCGAACTACACAGGTGTACCGGCTTATATAGACAACCGCGGCAATCTGCACGTGCAATATTCGCGCCAAATTACCTGTACTCGGAACACTTCCGCTGTCAAATGACTAAGGAATTCCGAATAGTATAAACAGCCGGTATATCGAACAATACAGTCGTAACTTGTAAGTAGACAATCACCATATAATCTATTCAATAAAGTTTATAAATTCCTCAACTTTTACACTTTGTTGGAAAGGTCTTTACAAATAGAGTTAAATGGTGAAAAAATGAAGACTCTACCTTCAAAATTGACAGAGTTATGGCACTTTGAAATGTAGGAAAAACAACTGGATTCTGCCATCAAAGGATACTTTCCTATTTCTTCAAAAAATAAGGCAACTATCTTCAGGAAGATGTGTTTATTGTTATATTTCAAGTCAATATAATTGTAACAAGAAATATCTTTAAAAAAAGATAAACGGCATAGTTTTAATGCTGGTGGTTATCATGTAAAACTGATGGTGAAATAAATTTACGAACTAAAGTGTTTTAGCACGAATAACTAAATCATATCAGTTTGAATCATTTTTGGTAATAATAAGACTGCATTTGAATCAGGAATATAATTTATAATATTTATAATTTATAATTATGAAAATGGAAATATATTTGATTATTGAATTGATTTCTTTGTGAAAAAAATGAGTCAAGTGCAATCTGAATCTACATTTAAATTAAAGAACATACTTTTATAGTACAACCATCCATTAAAACTAGTGATCACCACTCAAATTGACGACTTTTTCGTGTAAAAACGCTTGATTAATAGGCCTACCGTACGTTTTTATATTCCATAAGTAGTAAACTACGACTACTAAGATTAGAGTTATCCCCCTTCGAAAATCATGGCGAATTACATTTCAGTGTGGAATACTCCTCTTCTTTGACCCTGCGCACGGTTGCGCTCCATTCTAAAGTTTTGACAGTTATGTATTCTGAAAGAAAAGTGCCCTAGGTTTCATAATATCACTGTCAAGGGGGTGTCACAAAGGGTAAGTAAGGAAATATTAACAATTTTATCGGTACCTCGTCTCTCCGCTCCAGTTTCTGTTGCCAAACTATTTTCTTTTCTGGTTTACCACATGTTTAGATATTGCTTTGCATTCCTTTTAGTCAAAACACACAATTGATTTCGATTCACACGTGTCTTTATATATATTTAAGCCTCTTTTGCTGTCACATGGCTACCAAAATGGCAGCGATGACGCCATTTTTACGCTGTGGGAGGCTATGAATAAAGGCGTTTTTGCTGAAGAAAACATCGATAAACGTAATAATCATATGAAAGACAAGTAGAACATACTTCATTGTGATTACTGTTTAGTGAAAATAGAAAGAACAGACAATTTTAGCTGGTAAACATGGAATTCAACATTGACCTATTTAACACGGGGCAGAATGGGAAAGTGTCATAACTTGCGTATGCCTGTCATTGCTAATGTTAGATAAAGGTATAATCTGTATGTTACAGAAAAAAATATCAAAAAATCTTCATTAATGGCTTCCTGGGCGTGTAAAATACGCCCTGGACACTCAAATGCATGTTATAAAGCACATTCAGTGGTGCATTTCCGTATTATAAAATCATTTGATCGAAGTGAAATTTTGCATGGTGTTAGATAATGATGTCATTAATATGTTACAGAAAAAATTATCAAAAAATCTTCATTAACGAATTCCTGGGCGTGCAAAATGTCCCTCGACACCCGAGTGCACGCTGCACTGCAACTTCAGAGGTGCATTTCCGTATTATACAATCATTCGATCGAAATGAAATTTTGCATGGTGTTAGATAATGGTCTCATAAGTATGTTACAGAAAAAATAATCAAAAAATCTTCAATAACGAATTCCTGGGCGTGCTAAATGTCCCTGGACACTCCCTGGTCACTCATTAGGTACACCGGGTAGGGATCGATATCAGAACCCTTCGGACTACCCACCAACTTGCGTAATTTGCAAACTTGCCTATTATACGACACTTTTTAGAAAATCAATATCAAAATTCGAGGTATGATTTAAAGTAATGTCTGTTCTATTATATAGACATCTACATTATTTCTGTTTTTCTGAAATTTTCAAGTAACAAATCATTACACGGCCTGACACCTAGCCTGAGTTTCCTCTGACCCTGACACCATGTTTGGTGTAGGACCAGAGCGCACTACTTTATGAAAACATGGAATTCACCGAACGTTTGGTGTCGCTAAGATTTTGGTGCAAAAATACAATAAAATCGGGTGTGACACGTATTTAACACCTTCCTTACATATATGGACAAATGAGATATTTACTCCAGAACACCCATTTATATATAAGTCTCATCTAGGTGTTTTATTCTGTCGGTAAAGACCCTCGCTTTACACTAGTCAAAGTTCCATACTTGACTCGACGACGTATTGCTAACTATGTAGGTCGCAGGTGGCCTAATTACCCAATTGCAGCGTGATAGAGCGACTGGAAAGGAAAAAAACAACATTTAGCTTCTAGGGAATCGAAAATATTTAAAAAATTAAAATTAGAAAATGTTGCGTTACTCTACTGCTGGTTGCGACGGCTCTGTTTGGATTGGGAAAATTAAGGGAAAGTATGTACAGATTGTTACGAGGTTCAGATGAATCAGATATTGAGAAATAAGCAAATGAAATAGAAATTGCAATTTCCAGTTAGAAAAAAGATGATTTTTCAGAAAAATGCACAGATGATATTTTAAAGTTTGTGAGGATTATTACACTATGAACCAAACTGTGAAATCTGTTTCCTGTCACAGATTTTACACAAATATGGCCGCCATTTAGAGGCTATACTAGTACTGCTGGTACACATGTGTAAAAAGTTCAGTATTGTGTAACTTTGAACAAATTTCATAATACTAATGTCACTTTGATACCTTGTAGCCATGGTAATTTTTTCCTTTTTTTCTGCATAACAGCGTTAATGGGACTACGATTGTGATTTAATGTAATAACAATTGAAGATGATATTCATAATTCATGTATGTTTCCATACATGTCAGTTTTTAACAACAGACTTTTCAAGTGGGGGTTAAATTCTTTGATGAGAATTTAAAATACTTATTGGTAACAATTTTACAATGATATTTCAATATAAATGATCTAATTCTATAGATCCTTTCACTTTTGAGTGTAGAAGACTCACCAATCATTGATGACCACCTACTGGAAAGTCTGTTGTTGTTTTCAGAACGCCTGATGAAGATGAGTGAGGACCAGTGTTGAATGCGATGGCCAGTTCAAGGTCAAGACTGCGTTTGAAGGAACTGGAGAGTTACCTAGAAGATGTTGAGACGTTTGACAAACCAAAGATTCTCCTGGAGCAGTACCCTACGACCCCTCACATCGCCGCGCGTGTTCTCCACACAATTCATACCAACTACGACGATATCCACGACCAAACTGTGGCCGACCTTGGGTGTGGATGTGGGGTATTGGGGATAGGGGCCAAGATGTTGGGGGCCGGACATGTGGTAGGGATAGATATTGATGAAGACGCTCTCGATATCAGTCATAGGAATGTGAAGGACTTGGAACTTGAGGTAGATTTCATTCAAATGGATGTCACCAAGATATGTGAACATGTCAAACAGACACAATCACATGATCAAGCATCTTGTATTGAGTTTGGGTCAGCAGGCTGTTTTAAGGAGAGCAGTTTTGATACCGTGATAATGAATCCGCCTTTTGGAACGAAGAAGAACCAAGGAATTGACATGAGATTTGTACAGGCTGGCCTGTTCCTGGCTAAAAGGGCCGTGTATTCTCTACATAAGACCTCCACACGGGCTCACATAGAGAAAAAGGCTAAAGATTTTGGGGTGCACATGGAAGTGTTGGCTGAGCTAAGATTTAATCTGGAGAACACCTTCAAGTGTCATAAACAGAAATCTGTAGATATTCAGGTCGACCTCATTCGATTCTCATTTAAATAGTCGACCAAGATTCTGAATTGTTTCAGTATCATTACTTTGTAGTCATCTGTATCATTCTAAAACACAGTAACTGTGGAGTGTCCATTGACCTCAAATATTTGACTCGTTACAAATTGTTTATGTACATGTATAGGTCTGTTTTGTTGAATTGGATATATTCTTTCCAAGCAAGAAAAATATGCATCGTATTGATTTAAAATGGTATATTGTAGTAAATAAGTAAAACATTGAAATACAACTCATTTTTTATTTTCTATTCCTGTATCATTGCTACACACCATATCTTAATACACACCCTATCTTAATACACGCCCTATCTTAATACACACCCTATCTTAATACACGCCATATCTTAATACACGCCATATCATTTAGTTTAGAGAGGACATATATTGGAGTTTAAAGAGGACATATATTGGAGTTTAGAGAGGACATATATTGGAGTTTAGAGAGGACATATATTGGAGTTTAGAGAGGACATATATTGGGAGTTTAGAGAGGACATATATTGGAGTTTAGAGAGGACATATATTGGGAGTTTAGAGAGGACATATATTGGAGTTTAGAGAGGACATATATTGGAGTTTAGAGAGGACATATATTGGAGTTTAGAGAGGATATATATTGGGAGTTTAGAGAGGACATATATTGGAGTTTAGAGAGGACATATATTGGAGTTTAGAGAGGACATATATTGGAGTTTAGAGAGGACATATATTGGAGTTTAGAGAGGATATATATTGGGAGTTTAGAGAGGACATATATTGGGAGTTTAGAGAGGACATATATTGGGAGTTTAGAGAGGACATATATTGGAGTTTAGAGAGGACATATATTGGAGTTTAGAGAGGATATATATTGGGAGTTAAGAGAGGACATATATTGGAAGTTTAGAGAGGACATATATTGGAGTTTAGAGAGGACATATATTGGGAGTTTAGAGAGGACATATATTGGAGTTTAGAGAGGATATATATTGGGAGTTTAGAGAGGACATGTATTGGAGTTTAGAGAGGATATATATTGGGAGTTTAGAGAGGACATGTATTGGAGTTTAGATCAAAGTTGTTTAGAGAGGACATGTATTGGAGTTTAGAGAGGACATATATTGGAGTTTAGAGAGGACATATATTGGAGTTTAGAGAGGACATATATTGGAGTTTAGAGAGGACATATATTGGAGTTTAGAGAGGACATATATTGGAGTTTAGAGAGGACATATATTGGAGTTTAGAGAGGACATATATTGGAGTTTAGAGAGGACATATGTTGGGAGTTTAGAGAGGACATGTATTGGGAGTTTAGAGAGGACATATATTGGGAGTTTAGAGAGGACATATATTGGAGTTTAGGTCAAAGTTGTTTAGAGAGGACATATATTGGAGTTTAGAGAGGACATATATTGGAGTTTAGAGTGGACATATATTGGAGTTTAGAGAGGACATATATTGGAGTTTAGGTCAAAGTTGTTTAGAGAGGACATATATTGGAGTTAAGGTCAAGGTCGTTTAGAGAGGACATATATTGGAGTTTAGAGAGGACATATATTAGAGTTAAGGTCAAGGTCATTTAGAGAAATATTGAAAATGTTAAACATTAAATATTGTTTTTACTGTCATTCATTGATTAAAATGTTCATTCTATCCGTGTGTGGGCATCTAGCCAAGTAAAATCCGAACCGAAATGAAATGGATTGAATGTACATATGCACATATCCCTGTGCGTACTGCAGAGTAAATCCAAATTTGTGGTAAAATCTTCAGTAACTGCACCGCTCCGTCAACATACAGATCAAACTCTCGCCAGTATGGGCGTGGCCATGTGACTGACTTTGAAAGCTTCATTCTGATTGGTCAGTCAGCTACATGTACAGTATGACATGTCACTTAGCGGAGGTCACATAGTTCTTTACAGCATACTTGTAGAAATGGAAACAGTGTTTCTGAAAATATTTAACAGTAAACGTGTTAGAATAGGGTCAGTATGTTGTTTTTTCGTGGCTTTACTGGTGATTAAAATATGAAATTTGGTTTAAACTCTCGACCTTTTGGTCTCGAGTTCAAACAAAGTTTCATGTTCTAATCGCCAGTATAAGCAGGAAAAACAGCGTACTATCCCCTAAACACTACACTGTTTAGTTGAAGCATTATTTTCGTTTTATATTGAATTTCTGATTTACATATTTATTTGGTCATCTGGCCCGAAGGGTCTGGAAAGGTCAGATGATCTATATACAGTATAGTCATTTTGTCCGCCACTGTCTGCTGTACGTAAATTTTTCACATTTTAAACTTCTCCTGAAGTTATACGAGTGGGACCGAGCTCTAATTATATAACTTACCTGACATGATCCTCCGATGATCCTGACCCAAGTGTTGTTATTTTCGTGTTGCTAAGTAATCCAAGATGGTGCCATGAATATGGCCAACATACAGTATCGCACAATATCTCAATTGTTGTCTGTATATATATCTACCACTATTTTGCTACTGGGTATGTAAACATATGTATACAATAGTACTAGGGTCTGTTTAATTCAGATGACTGTTAAGGCCCCATGGGCCTCTTGTTTATTCAATTGCATACTATTGTTTTTGCCTAATACTATATGTAAAAGTGTATTTGAGTTGTGAATTCTGTGGATGTGACTTGAGAATTTAATTATTGTGACATATAATGTAAATTCCATCTGACCTTGACTTTTATCTCCTCAGAAAATGGACTTCTCTACAGAAGACTGGGCGGTGACCAAGGCTGCTAATGACCTCAGCTCCAGTTTATTTGTCGTAGGGGCACCAAAGGTACTGGAGCTTTGATTGTCTCAAATTATCTACATGTATGTTAAAATTTCAATGAGAGATGTTGTAACATGAATTATCTGAAGGTCAAATCAGTGATGTGTCTGAAGGTCAAGTTAGTGATGTTGTAACATGAATTGTCTGAAGGTCAGAGATGTTGTAACATGAATTGTCTGATAGTCAGTGATGTTGTAACATGAATTGTCTGAAGGTCAGAGATGTTGTAACATGAATTTTCTGAAGGTTAAGTTAGTGATGTTGTAACATGAATTGTCTGAAGGTCAGAGATGTTGTAACATGAATTGTCTGAAGGTCAAGTCAGTGATGTTGTAACATGAATTGTCTGAAGGTCAAGTCAGTGATGTTGTAACATGAATTGTCTGAAGGTCAAGTCAGTGATGTTGTAACATGAATTGTCTGAAGGTCAAGTCAGTGATGTTGTAACGTGAATTGTCTGAAGGTCAAGTCAGTGATGTTGTAACATGAATTGTCTGAAGGTCAAATCAGTGATGTTGAAATATGAATTGTCTGAAGGTCAAGTCAGTGATGTTGTAACATGAATTGTCTGAATGTCAGGGATGTTGTAACAGGAATTGTCTGAAGGTCAGTGATGTTGTAACATGAATTGTGTGAAGGTCAAGTCAGTGATGTTGTAACATGAATTGTGTGAAGGTCAAGTCAGTGATGTTGTAACATGAATTGTCTGAAGGTCAAGTCAGTGATGTTGTAACATGAATTGTCTGAAGGTCAAGTCAGTGATGTTGTAACATGAATTGTCTGAAGGTCAAGTCAGTGATGTTGTAACATGAATTGTCTGAAGGTCAAGTCAGTGATGTTGTAACATGAATTGTCTGAAGGTCAAGTCAGTGATGTTGTAACATGAATTGTCTGAAGGTCAGTGATGTTGTAACATGAATTGTCTGAAGGTCAGTGATGTAATTGTCTGAAGGTCAGTGGGCAGTGGTGCAACATCTGTCTTCTGTGATTAACCTCTTCTATTAACTAAACAACTTCCTCTCATTAACCAAAATACCCAGGCCATATTTGACCAGAAGCATGCTGGGATGAAGGGCTATCAAGTTTGTTCAAATATATGACGTTGACATAATTATAGTCACAAGAATTAAATGTGTGTTAAAATTTTAAATTCTACTAGGCCCATGCAGGGTTGTGATGATTTGGGCCAGTAGTATTCTGGGATGAAAGACATATAAGTTCCCTCTTGGTCACATGAGTCTGATGAAATATGTTGAAATCTTTTAACACCTGAATGTCCAAGGTTTATATTTTGTGAAAAGTTTGTTCAAATAAATGTACAGAAATCAAATGGGCCTATAGCTTCAAATTATATGTATTTGTTAATCCTGAATATCCCAGAGTTATGGTATTTGACACATGGGGATTATTGGAACGATGGACACTAATTTGGTTGAATTATGATATTTGACACATAGGGAATATTGGAAGAATGGACACTAATTAGGGCCCCGCATCGAGAGATGCGGGTGCCCTATAGTAATCAGGTTGTCCGTCTGTCTGTCTGTCTGTCTGTCCGTCCGTCTGTCCGTTTTTTTTCTTCTGCACAAAAATGATTGAAGGAGATGAAGGATTTGTATCAAATTGGAACTGATGATTCCTCATGCATCTTAGATCAGATGTGTAGTATTTCATGCAAATCGGATTCAAAATGGCTGTTAGGCGGCCATATTGGATTTTAACATTAACATGAAAATACTGGATCTTTGTTGTTTTTAACTGTTCACTATTCGATTATGCAAAGTTGTCAAGAAATAAACCAAGAGTTAACTGACAGAATGATCAAACTCATAGTTCAAGGTCACAAGTTCAAAGGTCAACGGTCAAGGTCATCCTGGGTCGGCTTCAAAATGCCAGGTAATCGACCCTTTTGGATTTTAGCAGTCAAAACAATTTTGACATTTTCTTATCAATGAATGATCTTGTTTTTGATATGCTTTTATATAAATTTGAAACATTAGTTATAGCAGATTGCAGAATTGTTTATTAGGGCCCCGCATCAAAGATGCGGTGCCCTATAGTAATCAGGTTGTCCGTCTGTCTGTCCGTCTGTCCGTCTTTTTCTTTTGCACCAAATTATTGACAAGAGTTGGAGGATTTCGGTGAAAATTGGTACATAGTGGTATTTAGGGAAGCCAAACACAATGGTACCACTTACAAAATCGTCTGTTGCCATGGTAACAAATGGAGGTTTCTGATTGGTTGAAATTTCGATATTGTTCGATTTCGGTGAAAATTGGTACATAGTGGTATTTAGGGAAGCCAAACACAATGGTACCACTTATGAAACCGTCTGTTACCATGGTAACAAATGGAGGTTCTGATTGGTTGAAATTTTGATATTGTTCGATTTCGGTGAAAATTGGTACATAGTGGTATTTAGGGAAGCCAAACACAATGGTACCACTTACGAAACCGTCTGTTGCCATGGTAACAAATGGAGGTTTCTGATTGGTCAAAATTTAGTTATTGTTCGATTTTGGTGAGAGAATTGGTATATAGGGGTTTTGAGGGAACAATGGTTCACCTTTCCAAAACCTGTGTTGTCATGGGAATGAAACAGAGACTTCTGATTGGTAGAAATTTTGATATTATTTGATTGCGGCGAAAATTGGTACATACAGGTATTGAGGGAAGCCGATTTTCGATGATGTAACATTTTACATATTGACATAAAACCACAATACACACATACATATACAATACTATTACAGTCTTCCATTAGCATAATTTATGACTTATGCAAAGTTGGTCACAATCAAACAAGATATCAACTGACCAAAGTTCAAAGTCAATGGGTCATATGTTAAGGTCGGATTGACATTTTTTAAATGGTAAATCTTAAGTTGGTCACAATCAAACAAGGTATCAACTGACCAAAGTTCAAAGTCAATGGGTCATATGTTAAGGTCGGATTGACATTTTTTAAATGGTATTAAAGATTTTGTTATGACATTATGAAGGTAAGTTGGTGTCAAGCGACCAAATTTTGAAGTTGATTGGGTCTAAATATAAAAAGTTTTAAAACAAAAAAAGGTGAAAAAAGTACTGGTTTGGATTTCTTATACCTCAAATGACAAAAAAAGGACATTATTAAAATATTTTAAAAAATCCTTTTTTTCTCCCCTTTTCTTCACATTTGGTATGTTTTGTTTTTCAGAAAACCCTCTCAAGTTTACCTTATTAGAATAACTGCATTGAGTTTATATCAGTTTGTGTGCTCCTTGATATTAGATTTGAAACAAATTTGAAAAGTGTAATGCTTGTAGAATTCTTTTGGCTAGCTTTTCCATACAATAATAATAAGCAGTATTGTCAGTGGCCCTATTAATGCTAACATTAATGAAACAATAGCAAAGGTTAATCAGAAACATATATCTAATAGTTTCATGTCAATATATTACAATCAGTGTTTTTCCTGGGTATCCAGCGCAAACTGTAAATTACACCCAAACACACACATTGAATTTTCTATGCTAACCAATTTTACAGTGCACAGTGTATTCCTAAAAACGAAACTGGGAATTTTTTCATTGATTGTGAAAAGTCGTCATACAAATGTTATTTGGAATTTTCGAGTTGATTTTGGGAAAAAATCAGGCTAAAACGCATTGAGAATGGGGTCGTTTGGCGCACCCAGTTATATAGGCAGGAAAAACACTGACAATAATTATTACATTTACCCTGAAGGGTCAGACACATAGCGGGGCCCTTTCTGACGTGTCTGTGTTCTAGTTTGGGTTTAATATTCATCATGTAACATAGTCCTACTTATTGCACTGTACACTTACAAATACACAATAGGGGTTTGCTTAATTAAAATTTGGGTGGAAATTATTATTTTTTTTATTTATATACCTTTATGGAGTGAAAACAATCTAGGGTCTTGGTTAAAAGACTGTATTGGCAGGTCAGTGAGGTAAGGGACTTCATTTGTATCATTTAGCACCTCGATCCATCCACGTTTAGGGGCGGCGCAAGTGTGCTTGTCTAATACATACAGTAAATAAACCTTGATGGATTGAATCTTTCAACAAATTCTTACTTTTATAAGCTGTAGTACAGAAGAGTGATACAGGCCCATTTGGCCTCTAGATTCGAAAAGTGAAATCACTAAAGATTATGTTTTATCTTGTAGTCTAGGAAACAAACACATCAAAAGAAAGCTGGGAAGGAATTTGACAACGGAAAAGGAAAAGTGTCAAAATCTGTTGGCTCCCGACAGATGTCAAAGGGCAAGAAAAGTGTATCAGAGACAGAGGGGAAAGTAAACTTAAAGAAATCTAAGGGAAATGTGGAGCATGACAAGGAAGGTGGCAGGCAGGGCAGGCAGGACAGGCAGGGAAGGCAGGGCAGGCAGGGCAGGCAGGACGAGGAAGGTGGCAGACAGGACAAGACTGTTGGGATTTCTGAGGACAAAATGACTGACAACAGTATCATACAGTGTAGGGACATAAAAGGCAGCAAACGGAAAGCACAGACTGATCATACTCCAAATAAAAAACCAAAACATATTCAACATATATCACCAACGGATTCTGTTAATGACGAAAGTGAAGGCAAGAAAAAGAAAAGGAGAAGAAAGAAAAAGAAAAATTCTAATAAAAGGAATAAATACAAGCATTTATCAGTGAAGAAGAGTGAAGAGAGTGTGGATGATGAGGTATTAAATGTAAAGTCTGAAGATGATAGGTTCGTAGACGAGACGGCCATTGTCCAGGAATTGACCAACTCGTCAGGTGACCCTCCTCACAGCAACAGTTACATGTCATCGAGGAGTGAAAACACAGAGAAAAGAGAAAAAAAGTACGATGGGAGATTAAATAAAAATAAGAAAAGTGAGAAAATATTGAGGGATGAAAACAGTTGTGGACATCCTGGTGTGAAATGTAAACAGGGACAGGAACAAACAAAATTCAATGTTAAAGTGTTAAACAAAATATTATCTAGTTCACCAGTAGCCTCCTTAAATACCCCAGTACAGGGAGAATCACCAAAGGAAGGGGGGACAACTCTCAAACAACGCATGATGGACAAACTAAAGTCTGCTAGGTTCCGCTTCCTCAACGAGCAGTTGTACAACCAAACAGGAAGTGAATCGTACTCGATGTTCAGGGAGGATGGCGAGGCATTCGAGGTTTACCACCAAGGGTTCCAGTCACAGGTAGCCAAGTGGCCAGTCAACCCCGTCAACACCATCATTGGACAGCTACAGGCCAGGTAAGTCGCAGTAAATCAACCGTGTCATTATCATCAGGTAATTCACAGTAAATCAACCGTGTCATTATCATCAGGTAATTCACAGTAAATCAACCGTGTCATTATCATCAGGTAAGTCGCAGTAAATCAACCGTGTCATTATCATCAGGTAATTCACTGTAAATCAACCGTGTCATTATCATCAGGTAATTCACAGTAAATCAACCGTGTCATTATCATCAGGTAATTCACAGTAAATCAACCGTGTCATTATCATCAGGTAATTCACAGTAAATCAACCGTGTCATTATCATCAGGTAATTCACAGTAAATCAACCGTGTCATTATCATCAGGTAATTCACAGTAAATCAACCGTGTCATTATCATCAGGTAATTCACTGTACATCAACCGTGTCATTATCATCAGGTAATTAAGTCACAGTAAATCAACCGTGTCATTATCATCAGGTAAGTTTCCTATGCTTTGTGGCACATTATGTATATATATATATATATATGGGGCAAAGAAGTAATTCAAACAGTGTGAACAATGAGGCATGTTAGATTTTCGAGGCAATCCGCCCCTTTACCAAAACACAAAAAATTACAAATACAATCACATAATATATATAAGAAGTACTGGAAATACAATAAAATACAATAAGAATAATGTTTTAGTAAGTAGAGAAACCACAATGAACCCTTCGGCACATTATGTATATATATATGATATACAATGTTTATTCTTAAATATGGCCCATAGTATAATATCCATGGAAAACATTAATGGGTATAAATTGTTACCATGTCAATATATCGTATAGTGTTAATGATTTCAGACCTCGGAACTTAGTGATAGCGGACTTCGGATGTGGTGATGCTATAATAGCCCGCACTCTACCTAACAAAGTGTACTCGTTTGACCTGGTAGCTGTCAACAAGTATGTCACGGCCTGTGACATGGCTAAGGTGAGGACATTAGTTAGGTGACGGGCATTATCGTCCCGAGATGATCATGATTGACTCATAAATTGTGATATTAATCAATGTAATATAAATTGGACAAAGTAATTCTAACTTCTTTATCAAACAAAGGGACATAACTGTGTCTGCATTAGGGCATGTAACCATATTTGGTAAGCAACACTTCATCATCCTAATATCTGAACAAAATGTGGCTGATGTATGTGATACAGGGATATATATATACAATTGTACAGTGGTAAACTATAAAACTATTTATAAAGTCTGTTGGATACTTGAATAGAAAAAATCATCAATGGTAGAATACGGTATAAAGTCTGTTGGGTACTCGAATAGAAATAATCATCAATGGTAGGAAACCGAGTAACGTGACAGATTAATTGTTATATTTTCTCAGTACGTCGATACATGTGTTGATTGTATTTGTTCTAGGTGCCACTCAAGAAGGAGAGCGTGGATGTAGCTGTATTCTGTTTGTCATTGATGGGAAAAAATCTTCCTGATTATCTGAGGGAGGCTAGCAGAGTTCTTAAACCAGGGTAGGTATATCAAACATGGGGGAGTGAACTTCTACTCCTCAGACCTGGGTCAGTATACCAAACATGGGAGAGTGAACTTCTACTCCTCAAACCAGGGTCATTATACCAAACATGGGGGAGTGAACTTCTACTCCTCAAACCAGGGTCAGTATACCAAACATGGGAGAGTGAACTTGTACTCCTCAAACCTGGGTCAGTATACCAAACATGGGAGAGTGAACTTCTACTCCTCAAACCAGGGTAGGTATATCAAACATGGGAGAGTGAACTTCTACTCCTCAAACCTGGGTCAGTATACCAAACATGGGAGAGTGAACTTCTACTCCTCAAACCAGGGTAGGTATATCAAACATGGGAGAGTGAACTTCTACTCCTCAAACCAGGGTAGGTATATCAAACATGGGAGAGTGAACTTCTACTCCTCAAACCAGGGTCAGTATACCAAACATGGGAGAGTGAACTTCTACTGCTCAAACCAGGGTCAGTATACCAAACATGGGAGAGTGAACTTCTACTCCTCAAACCTGGGTCAGTATACCAAACATGGGAGAGTGAACTTGTACTCCTCAAACCAGGGTCAGTATACCAAACATGGGAGAGTGAACTTGTACTCCTGAATCCAGGGTCAGTATACCAAACATGGGAGAGTGAACTTCTACACCTCAAACCAGGGTCAGTATACCAAACATGGGAGAGTGAACTTCTACTGCTCAATACAGGGTCAGTATACCAAACATGGGAGAGTGAACTTCTACACCTCAAACCTGGGTCAGTATACCAAACATGGGAGAGTGAACTTCTACTCCTCAAACCAGGGTCAGTATACCAAACATGGGAGAGTGAACTTGTACTCCTGAAACCAGGGTCAGTATACCAAACATGGGAGAGTGAACTTCTACACCTCAAACCAGGGTCAGTATACCAAACATGGGAGAGTGAACTTCTACTGCTCAATACAGGGTCAGTATACCAAACATGGGAGAGTGAACTTCTACACCTCAAACCTGGGTCAGTATACCAAACATGGGAGAGTGAACTTCTACTCCTCAAACCAGGGTCAGTATACCAAACATGGGAGAGTGAACTTGTACTCCTGAAACCAGGGTCAGTATACCAAACATGGGAGAGTGAACTTCTACACCTCAAACCAGGGTCAGTATACCAAACATGGGAGAGTGAACTTCTACTGCTCAATACAGGGTCAGTATACCAAACATGGGAGAGTGAACTTCTACACCTCAAACCTGGGTCAGTATACCAAACATGGGAGAGTGAACTTCTACACCTCAAACCTGGGTCAGTATACCAAACATGGGAGAGTGAACTTCTACTCCTCAAACCAGGGTCAGTATACCAAACATGGGAGAGTGAACTTCTACACCTCAAACCTGGGTCAGTATACCAAACATGGGAGAGTGAACTTCTACTGCTCAATACAGGGTCAGTATACCAAACATGGGAGAGTGAACTTGTACTCCTCAAACCAGGGTCAGTATACCAAACATGGGAGAGTGAACTTCTACTCCTCAAACCAGGGTCAGTATACCAAACATGGGAGAGTGAACTTCTACTCCTCAAACCAGGGTCAGTATACCAAACATGGGAGAGTGAACTTCTACTCCTCAAACCAGGGTAGGTATACCAAACATGGGAGAGTGAACTTCTACTCCTCAAACCTGGGTAGGTATACCAAACATGGGAGAGTGAACTTCTACTCCTCAAACCAGGGTCAGTATACCAAACATGGGAGAGTGAACTTCTACTCCTCAAACCAGGGTAGGTATACCAAACATGGGAGAGTGAACTTCTACTGCTCAATACAGGGTCAGTATACCAAACATGGGAGAGTGAACTTGTACTCCTCAAACCAGGGTCAGTATACCAAACATGGGAGAGTGAACTTCTACTCCACAAACCAGGGTCATTATACCAAACATGGGAGAGTGAACTTCTACTCCACAAACCAGGGTCATTATACCAAACAGAAAGGACATGTTCTGGAGAGCCAACTCGTCGTAGGTGGTTATAATCATGATTAAAGGTTGATGGGGTCCTCTCACCTCACACCTGAGAGGTAAACAGTACAAGAAACAAACATTTAGGTGATACAAGATGGTTCCAGGCTCGAGACAGTACCAACATTTCAGTAAAATGTAACAGTATATTTTTTTTTTATGTTATGAATGTGTTTTCTCTCTTCCTTTTTAAGTGTTTTTTTTTTAGAGAAATTATAAAAACAAGAGGCCCATGGGCCTTAACGGTCACCTAAGTTATAAAATACGTACCGATATTGCTGATTTTTTTCTTCAATTAAGAATTTTACACATTTACCCATTGTGACATTTGGCCTCTGTGACCTTGAAAGTATATCAAGGTCATTCATTTGAACACTTTTTGTAGCCCTTCATCTCGCAGCATTAAACTAGTTCACTATCATGGCTATGGGTCTCTTAGTTAATAAGAAGTTGTTCAAAGATTCTAACACATTTCACCCATGTGACCATGAAAGTATAGGTCAACGTCATTTATAGGGAAAAAAATGGTAGGCCTTCATCCCTGCATGCTAATGGCCCAATATCTTGATCCTGGGCCTCTTGGTTATTGAGAAGTCAAAAATATAAACTGTTTATAATTCCCGACAGACACTGGTGGGCAAAGGGCGATCTAAATAGGTCACTTGAGACTTCATCTCGGGTGACGTAAGAAGTTTCTGTGTGAACTTGATTATCATGGAGTAAATCAGGTCATATTAGAAAATTAATTTGTTCTGTTTGTAAAAATCTCATTTTTGTCCACGGTCGTCATGCATCGGGGGTCAAAAAAAAAGGGGAAAAAAAATTTTTTGGGGGGGGGGTTTAAAAAAAGGGAAGTAACCTAAAAAAAAACAAAAAGGGGAAAAAACTTTAAAAAAAAAAAAGGGCTTAAAACAAAACTTTTTGGGAACCCCGTGTGGGGGGTTTTAAAATTAAAATTTGACCCCCTTTAAAAAAAGGGGGGAAACGACAAAAAAAAAAAAAGGGAGGTAAAACAAAAATTTAGTAAATGTTTTTTTTTTTTTAAAAATTTAAGGGGCCCCAAGGGAAAATTAAAAAAAAAGGCCCCCCCCGGGTCCCCAAATTTTAAAATTGTTTTGGATTTTTTTTCTTAAAAGTTTTAAAAACCCCATTTTTTTTTTTTAAAAAAGGGTTTGGGGGTTTTTCTTTTGAAATTTTATTTCTTCCCCAAAAAAAAAGAAGGGGCGGGGCCCCCCAAAAAAAGGGCCCAAAGTTTTAATTTTAGGGGAAAGGGGGAAAAAGAAAATTAAAAAAAAAGGACCTTCCCTTTCCCCGGCAAGGGAAAATTCTTGGGGGTTTGGGGGGAAAAAAAAAAAGTTTAACCCCCGGGGAATTGGAAAAAAGGGGAAAAAAGGAAAAAAAAATTTTCCCTGGGGAAAAAATTTCTTTTAACTTGTTTATTGGAAACAGGGTTTAAAAATTTTTGGGGTAAAAAAAACCCTTTTTTGGGGGGGAAAGAGGAAAAAAAGAAAAAAGGGGGGGGCTTTAAAATGCCCTGGGGGTTGCCCGCCCGGGGGGGCCCCCCCCCCCCCCGGGGAAAATTCTTTCCCGGGCCCCAAAAAAAGGGGGGTTTAAAATTTAAAAAGGGGTCCCTAGGGGCAATTTTTTTTTGGCTTTGGAAAAAAAGGGAAGGGATTTTAATTTGGTTTGTTTGCTAAATTAGAAAGCGAAGGGCCCAAAAACGTGAGGTTCCCCAGAGGGTTTTTTTTGGAGAAAAAAAAAAAGGGGGAAAGGGGCCAAATCTTTTTTTTTAATTGTTTTTTAAAAAAAGGGGAAGGCAAATTTTCCAAATTTTCACTCTTCCCCTTCCCTTTTTTGGTATTTTCCTTTTTGGGGAATATCCCAAAAGGGGGGTTTTATTTTAATTTAAAAATTTGGATTAAATCCGGGGGGTTTTTCTTTTTAAATGAGTTTCCCCTTTTTTTTTTTTCCATTTGGAGATCAAAAAGAAAGGGGAACCCTTTTGGTTTTTTTTTTTGAATTTTGATGTAATTAAAAGGGACTAAAAATTTTTTAAAATTTCCCGCCCCTTTTTGGGGTCAATTTTTGGACACAAAAAAAAATTTGGGAAGGCGGCCAGGTTTTTTACATTTGAATTGAAAAAAAGATTAAAGAAATTTTAAATTTTCAATCCCTTTCCCCATTTTGTCATATCTTTTTGGAATCAAAAAAGGGGAAAATTTGGATTTTTTTTAATTTTTTAAATTTTTTGGGAGAACCCTTTTTCAAAAAAATTCCCCCCACCCCTTTTTGTCATATTTTTTTTAAAGGGGAAAAAAACCCAAGGGTTTTTTTTTTTTTAAAAATTTGGAAAATTTTAAAAAAAAAAAAAATTTTTTTAAAACCCAAATTTTTAATTTTAAAGGGGTTTTTTTAAATTTTTTTTTTTCTTTTTGAATAAAAAGGGCGGGGGGGACTTGGTTTTGTTTTTTAATTTTTTCCCAACCCAAAACAAAAATTTAAAATTTTCCCGGGGGCCCCCTTTTTTTGGTGAATTTTTTTGGAGGACGAAAAATATGGCCAAGGGGCCTCTTGGAGAAAAAAAAATTTTGTTATGAATTTAAATTTTGGAAGTTTTTCAAACCGTTTTTTAAACCCGTTTTATATTTTTGGGGGAAAAAAAAAAAATTTCCGACGCCCCATCTTTGGTTTTTAATTTTAAGTTTTTGTTAACCCCCAAAAAATCTGGGATTTTTAAAATTTAATGGGGTTCCCACCCCCCTAGGGAATTTTTTTTAAAAAAAGAATTACGGGGGGGGCCATTTTGGGTTTTGAACTTTAATTTTTTATCCAAATTTCCAAAAGTATAAGGGCTTTATTAAAAAGGGGCCTTTGGGCCGTTTCCCTTTTTTTTAAAAGGGAAAAACAACAGGCCAGGGGAATTTTGGGTTTTTAAATTTTGAAGTTTGTATCCGAACCAAAATTTTGAATTTTTCCAAAAAAAACCTGGGTTTTTTTGGTTTTTTGTGTCCCCCCCAAAAATGATTTAAAAAAAAAAGGGTTTCCTTTGGGTTTTTTGGGGTTTTTTTAAAATTTATGCTTAACTAAAATTTTTTAAACAAAAGGGACCCTTTAATTTTTGATTACCTTTTGAAGGAAGAAAAAAAAGGTGTTTTGGGGGCCATCTTGGTTTTTCCCCTTTAATTCTTTGCCTTTTTATTTGGGGAAAGAATTTGAATGTTTAAGGGTCTTTTTAAAAAAAATTTCCTTTTTTTCGTAGTTTTTTATTAATAAAAGGTAAAATGTGTTTTTTTTTTTTTTTCTTTTTATTTTTTTATGGTGTTTTTAAAATTTTTTCCTATCTCAAAAATAAAATTTAAAAAAAAAATTTTTTTATTTTTTAAAAATTTTGTAAAACTTTAAAAAAATTTTTTTTAAATTTTAAATTAAAAAAATAAAGTAATTAAAAAAAGAGAATTTTCCCCGGCCCTTACCTATTGTCAATTGAAATTAAGGGTAAAGGTGTGAAAATGAAAGCTTTTTTTTTTTTAATTTTAAAACATGAAATTTTTTTTTTTTTTTTTTAAAAATAAACGTTTCCATTAAAAAAAAAATTTTTTTTTTAAAAATTAAGGAACCAAAAAAATTTTTAGTTTTTGGCTTTTTTCCCTTTTTCCCCTTTTAATATTTTAAATTTTTAAAACTGAAAATTTTTAAAAATTACTTAATATTGTTTTTAAAAAAGAAAATTTTTTTCTTTTCAAAAATGAAACTTTTAAAGGTTTTTTTTATAAAATTTTAAAAACAAAGAAAAAAAAAAAAAAGCCCACTTACTCGCTTAATTAACTAAGTTTTTAAAATTTTTTATCAGAAAAAAGGGGAAATTTTAAAAAGAAAATTTGAAACAAATTTTCCTTTTTAAAACCAATAAATTAAATTAAAAAAAAGGGGGGGGGGAAAATTTTTTAAAAGGGGCCGGAATAATAAGGGAAGGGAAAAAAGGGGGACTTTTTTTTAAACCCCAAGAAAGGGGGGTTTTTAGGCCCTAAAAAAAAATTTTAAACCCATGGTTCCCTTTTTAGTAAAAAAAATTTTTGAACAAATTTTAATTTTTGGTTTATTTTGGGGTGATGACCTTGGTCCCTTTAAGGGAAAGACCCCTATTCCCCGGCCGAAATTTTTTTTTTTCTAAAAAAAATTGAATTTGAAAAAGGGCCCAAAAATTTGGGTGTCGGGGGGAGAGAAGAGCTTTCCGGGGAAAAATTTGGGTTTAAAACCCCCTTTTACAAATTTGTATACATAAAAATTTATAAAAAAATTTTTTTTCCGAAAAAAAAAAAAGGGGGGGGAAAAAAGGGTTGCGAGAGAAAAAGGCGGCATCTATTAGAAAAGTGGGAAAAAGGGGAAAAAAAAGGGGAAAAAATTTTCGGAGAGGGGTAAAATAAATAAAAAGTTTTTTAGGGAAGAAAGGGGGGAAAAATGGGGGCCCTTTAAGATTTTTTTTTACGCTGCCCCCGGGGGAGGTTTTGGAGGAAAACCCCACCCTTTATTATTTTTTTTAAATTAAAAGGGGAAAACCCTATGGTTTTTTAAAAAAAAGGGAAAATTTCAAGAAAGAATAGGGGGAAAAAAGGGAAGGGGGGGGGGAAAAGGGGGGGATTTTTTTAAACAAAAAAAGAAGACGGAGGGGAAAAGGGGGGGGGGAAAAAAGGAAAAAATTGAAAATAAAATTATTTTTTTTTTTTTAAAAATTGATGCTCAACGGTTTTAAACAAAAAATCAGAAGGGGGTTAAAAATGTTTTAATTTTTCTTTTTTTGTTAAATTTATTTTAAAAAACATAAACGAAAATTTTTTTATTTAATTTCCATTAATCCCCCATAAATAGGGGGGTACTCTGGTTTTTAGCAAAAACCAGGTTCCCGGGGGCTTTAAAAATTCCCCCCCCCCCTTTGAAAAGGGGGTTTTTTAAAAAAAAAAAAAAAAGAAAAAAAAAAGGGGGAAGGAAATGAAGGGGGGTTAAAAAGGGGGAGGATTTTTATTAAACTTTTTAAATTTGGGATAAAATAAAAAAATTTTTTTTCCAAAGGTTTTTTAAATGGATTGTTTTTAAAAAAATTAATTTTTTTGGGGGAAAGGGTTTAGCCCTTCCCCCCCAATTGGGTTTTCCCCCCGTCTGTTTAAAACCCCCAAAATAAAAAAAAATTGATTAAAAATTTTAAATAATTTTTTTTTTTTTAAAAAAAAAATTTAAATAATAGCTTTTGGAAAAAAAGGGGAAATTTGGGGAAATTGTTAAAAACCCTAGGAAAGGGGGGGTTTTTAAAGTAGTTTTTAAATTTACCATTTTAAAAAAAAATTTTGGGAAAAAAAAAAAAAGTAGTTTTTGCCGGGGTAGAAGAAAAAACCCTTACGAAAAATTTTTACTAAAAAGTAAAAAAACTTAATTTTAAAATCTTTAAATTTGTATAAAAAATTTAAAAGGGCCCTTTTTTTAAATTTGTCTTTGCGCAAAAATTTAAATAATTTTTTTTGGGAAAACCTTTTTAAATTCCTTTAAAAATTAAAATTTAAAATTTTTTTTTTTTTTTAAAAAAAAAAATTTAATTTTGAACGCTTTTAGGGGGGGCCCAAAAAAGAATTTTTTAAAAAGGGGAAAATTTTGAATTAACAAAAAAAAAATTTTTTCGTTAAAACCCCAAATAAATTTTTTTTGGGATTCCCAAAGGATAGATTTTAAACCCTTTTTTTGTTTTTTTAGTTTTAAAATTTTTGGGTTTTTAAACAATTCCCTGTTGGGCCCCCTTTTTGGACATTTAAAATGGGGGCCAAAAAAATTCAAAAAAAAGGGGTTAAGGCCCCGGGGTTTAAAAAAAAAAAGAATTGGTTTTCGGAAAAAGGGGGACTAAAAGTTTTTTTGGCAAATTTGGAAAAAAGGGGGGAAAAAAAACTTTTTTAAAAAAGGGTGTTTTTTAAAAATTTTTTTTTTTTTTTAAATTTTTTTGAAAAAAACCCCCTATAAAAATTTTTAAAAAAAAAATTTGGCCCTTTAAAAAAAACCAAAATTTTAAAAAAATAAAAATTTTTTGGGAAAAGAAAAGGTGGGAAATTTTTTCGGTATAAATTTTAGGAAAAAAAAAAAAAAACCCCTTTTTTTAAAGGGTTTTTGAAAAAGAACTTTATTAAAAAGAATTTTTTAAAATAAGTTTTTGGGCCTTATAAGTTTTTGTGAGAAAAAGGACAATTGAAAAAAGGATTTTTTAAACCCTTGTTTTAAATTTTTTTTTTAAAAATTTCTTGAATTAATTATTTGGGGTTTCCCCTTTTTTTACACAAAATTTTAAAATTGTTTTTTTTTTTCAAATTTTTTTTAAACACAACGGGTTAATTTAAAATTAATGTTAATTTTTTTTTTCTTTTTTGTTTCTTTTTTTTGGGTTATATTTTTTTTGGGCATTTGAAAACTGCGAAATGGTAGGAAATTTTTTCTTTTCTACCACTTTCACCCCTGTTTTTCCTTTATAATTTGAATTCGTCCCCCTTTAACCATTTAGTAAAACCCTTGCTCTTTACGTTTTATCAATTTTTTTGGTTTTTAAAAAATTTGAAGTTTTTTCCCAAATTTTTGACCCAATAAATTTTTGGGTTTTTAAACAAAAAAAAAATTTTTTTTACCCGGGTTTTTTTTTTTTAAAAAAATTTATTTCAAAAAAGGGTAAATTTTTAAAAAAATGGGGCCCAAATTTACAAAGGGGAAAGGATTTTTTTTTTCCTTTTTATGAATTTTTTATGGGGGGTGCAGCTTTCCCCAGGGGGTTTTTTTAAAAGAAAAAAAGGGGGGGGAGGGGGACGAAGGGTCCTCGGGGCACCCCAAAATTTTAGAACCCCCCATTTGGGCAAAGGGGAAAAAAAAAGGGGGGAAAACCCCCAAAGGGGGGGGGGAAAAGATGTCCCCCATTAAATTAAACCTTTGGGGGAAAACCCCTTTTTTAAAAACCAAAACAAAAAAGGGGGGGAAAAAACCCAAAAAAAGGGGGGGGGGGGGGGGGTTAAAAAAAACCCAAAAACGGTTTTTTGGGGAAGAGAAACAAAGAAAAAGTTGAACAAACAAAAAAAACTAAATTCCAAAGAAAAAACCCAAAATGCAACCAAAAATAAAAAAAACCCTAAAAGAAAAAAAAAAAAAAACTAAAAAAAAAAAATCAAAACCCAACCCTTTGAAAAAAAAAATTTTTTTAAAAAGGGGGCCCGAAAAAAATGAACGGGCAGTTTTTTAAATTGATAAATTTTTAAATTGAAAAAGAAACCAGATGTTTATTTTAAACAACTGGTAAATCCCAAAAACTTTTTTTAAAAAAAAGGGAATTTAAAAAAATTTGGGATTTAAAAATTTTTTAAAGTCAACCCAAAATTCCAAAAAAAACCAACTAGAGAAAAAAAAAACTTTTGGGTGGTTTTTTTTTGGCGGGGGGTTTTCAGGGTTAAAAAATTTTTTTTAAAAAAAAAAAATTTAAAAATTTTTTTTATTTCATTTAAAGTACTTAAACGGAACCCTTTTAAAATTTTTTAAAAAAAATTTTTTTTAAAATTTAAAAAAATTTAAAAAGGGGGCAAAAAAATTTTAAATCTTTATTTTAATTTTGGAAATTTTGGCAAAAAAAAACCCCGTCCTTTGGGGATTTTTATGAAAAATACCAAACCCCAAAACCAACCATTGTTTTTTTTTTGGGGAAAAAGGTTTTCTTTTTTTGGAAACAAACAAAATATTTTTTGCATTTCCCAATACAGAAAAAAACACAACAGCCAGTACCAATGGAAGAAAGACCGAAAAGGAACCCAAAGGGTTTTTTGGGACAATGCGGGAAAATGTGGAATAGTTTGTCACTCTCAAGTTTAAAATAAACAGCTTGGAAAACCATTTGATGTGACATCCACAAAGGAAATAAAAGTTAAAATTTTTTCGGTTTTTCCTTGACTTCTGCTAGCAATTTAAAATACCAAGATTTTTTTAAAAATATGCTATCCATTCCATTTCAAATCACTTAGGGCAGCTTACGTACAGGAAAAAATTTGTAATTTCATTTTTAATTTACACTATAAGCTTAAAAAATCTTTGATGCAGGTAAACCGGGTGCTTTGTGACATTTTTGAGGAAAAAACATTTTTTGTCATTAAAAAGGGTAAACCCTTTTCTTATATGCGATTCCACCGAGGGGAAAAATTTAATGGCATAGTTGACCAATGGCTCTAGTACTGTTTACTCTCAAACTATTGGAGGTTTTAACCTTTTCTTCATCTTGCAAAAACTTTGGGTGCCAAATAAAAGATTTTTTTGAAATACTGCCGTCACAGTATCTAAAAACTCTTCCCCCCAATCAGGGGGCTATCTGCAAGTTCTTACAAAAAAAAACCAAAAACTGAAAAGATTTTCAGGAAAAAATCACACTAGAGTCATATTTTCCAAAATCAGGGAAAAAAGAAAAAAAGTTGGAGAAAAGAAACAGACAGGAATAGCACAGACACTTTTTCTGTTTCTATCTGTTCAGGAAAGAATTATGCGTAACTAATGAGAAGAATTAAATGATTCGAAAAAACACTTTCAGAAAAAGACAAAAAAGGAAGAGATGAAAGGGAGCATAAAACCAGAAAAAACCGTGCGTAGATAAAAAAAAGCAAGCCCATACACGTGATAAAATCCCGAGAACCCGTGCCATAGAAAAAAAAAGTAAGGCCAATGCACGTATAAAAACCAAAAAACCCGAACTAATGATTCAAAAAAGTAAACACGTTCAAAAAAAACCCCAAAATACAAGGCCTAATCGCCAAAACAGACTAAGCCTGAAAAGATCCGAAAACAAGGGTTTAATGCAAAAGAGGTAATCACGTGCAAAACCCCCAAAGGGACAACCGTAATCGACAAAACAAACTAAAGCACGTGAAAAAAAACCCGAGAAACACGTGCCATGAAACAAAACAAGGCCCAATGCCGTGATAAAATCCCGAGAAAACCCTGTTAAGTAAAAACAAGAAGAAATAAAACCGAGAAAAACCCGGGGGATAAAAAAAACAAAAGGGAATGGGGGAAAAAAAGAAAAAAGTTGGGGGAAGAAAAAGGAAAAAAAGGAAAGAATAAAAGAAAAGGGGGAAAAAAAAAAGAGAAGAAAGAAAGGAAGGAAAAAGGAGGAAATAAAATTTTTAGAAGGGTTAAAAAAGAAAAGGAAAGGGGAAAAAAGAAAAAGGGGGAAGAAAAGAAAGGCAATTCGAAACCACATCATTTTGGAAAAAAACCCCATAAAAAAAGGAGGCTTTTGGGAAAAAAAATCAAAAATCAGCTGTCCCAAGAAAACCCCAAGAGGGGGAAAGTTCCATTTGCCAACAAATGGGTTTTTTTAAAAAATTAAAAAAATTACCTTTGTTTTTTCCACAACGAATTTTTTTATGGAAAAGGTTTAGGAAATTTTAACTTTTGTCTTTAAAAAAGAAAGTAAAAATTTGAAGAAAAAGGGGGAAAAACCGAAAACCCCAAAAAAGCTTTTTAACAAAAAACCCATAACGGGAAAAATAAATTTTTATGGGGAAAAAAAATTACCAAGGGGCTTTGTAAAAAAATTAGAAAGCCCCTTTTTCGCCAAATTTTTTAATTCCAACCAATGGTTTACATTTCACAATTTTTTAAAATGAAAAAAAGCACATTAATTCAGTTTTTCGGAAATGTTGGTAAAATGGTTCCCCGCCTCTTGGTTTTAAAAACTGTTGTAAAAATTTTAAAAAATTATGAGTTGCTTCAGGAACGCTAATGCTTTAAAATTGTTTCAAAGAATTCACAAAAACACAATATAAAAAAAATTTAAAACCAATTTTTCATACCTATATCATTCAAATAGAACTTTTAAAACTGAAACGAAAAAAGCTATATAAGCAATGTTGTAGAAAGAGAAATTTTTCATTGCTGAAGAAGTTAATTGTTCAGGAATTCTGATATATTGATGAGCCAAGAACAACAAAAGGGTATTTTCAATGAAGGCCACCCAAGGCCATATGACAAAAATGTGGGGCCCCTATCATTCCCATCAATATAAAGGGGACAAAAAGGTTTAAAAACAAAAGGACAAAATGTTTATACAGTTTTAAGAAAATAATTCAGTTTTGATAAAAGTGATTGTTTCCAAATATTTTTCAATTGAACAAAAACAAAAAAAACTAGCAACAAAGTAATTTGGCAATCCGCAAAAAAAGGTGAGGAAACAATTTTGTTCAAGAAAAATCCAATAGAGACAAGAAAAAGTTAAATAAGGGAATACTTTGAATTAGAACTCCCCAAACTTTCCAAAAAAAAATTTTCAATGAAAAAATGGAAAAAGGTTTGCAGTCTTTGGCCCCCCTCCGGAAAGGCTTAAAAATTCTGGTTATCCCGGACACCTTTTCGACCAAAAAAATAAGAAATAATTGGTCTAAAAATTAAACTTTTTAAAAAAAAGTCCATGAAACCGATATTTTTCGGGCAAGTTTTATGTATTTTTTTGAAGTAACAGAAAGAAAAAAGGACAAACCCCAAATGAATTTTAAAAAGAGTTTCCCCACTTTTAATGTGATCTGGACGAAAAAAACACCCTACCAAAAATTAGAATAAAATTTCTTGTTGAAAAAGTATTTTCCTTTTTTAAAATAGGGGCATGCCCGGATTTTCAAGGGGAAAAAAAACTTTTAAAATGAAAGAAATTTGGAGACGTTTAATTTTGGATTTCCATTCCCCATTCCAAAAATATTTATGGAACCCGAAAACAATGGATGAAAGACAGAAAAATGAAAATTATGTAGGTGTTAAAAAATGGATGTAATGTCATAAAAAAATTTTCAAAACAAAGTTTTAAATTGAAGAGGCAGAGTTTAATGTATTGTTCCCTGGGGCCAAAATATTTTTAAAAGAAACGAAGAAGAAGAATTTTACCATAAAGTACAAACAGGAAAATTGACTTAAAATTTGTTGACCCAAAGCCTTTGAAATTAAACGGGGTTAAATAAGCAAAAAACAAAAGGGTTACCAATTTTAGAAAAAATTTCAAAGAGGACAAAGGAAATGGATTTAAACTCAAGTCCAATTTGAAACAAACCCCCATTTTTAAATATGCCGGCCCAAATTCTTGTACTACAAAGCCCTTGGGGCTGAGCTTCCGGAATGGATTTTTAATAATCGACCTAAAGACAATTTTTTTTTGAAAAGCCAAGAACAACTGAAAATCTTCCCTCTCGATTGTTGAAATATCATTAATAAAAAGGGGGGCCAAAGAACAAAAATTTTCCTTCTGAAGGCTGAGGGGTTAAACACAAAAAAACCAAAGCAAAGTTTAGAAAATGATCATAATGATGATGATGATACAGGACATCATTCAGATGAAGATGACCACTCTGAATCTGAGAGTGAAACAGAATTCAATAATGAAAACACAATTATGAAGTTGCGAGGTGGCATTACAATCAGGAAACGCAAGAACCCTAGAATCATTCGATATGTCAGGTATAGCAAAACTACTAATGCTGAAAACCATTACAGAGAAAAACTATTACTGTTTGTACCATGGAGAAATGAAGAACAAGATCTATTAAGTGGTCATGAATCATATGAAGAACACTTCAACAGCAGACAACAACATATATTGCCCATTATTGACAAATATGAACATCATGTTGAGGAACTAGACATGGCTAGACATCAGGCAGAGGAAGACATAGTCTCAGAGTTTGATACTGTTGCACCTAACACTGAACAAGTGCAAGCAGAAGATGCAGAACAATCAATTGATCGGTCTGAAGAATTCATTCACTATGTACCACCAGAGCCATCGCACAGAACAGTAGACATTGGTCAAGACCTAAACCTACCAGAAAGTACAGTATCAGTTGAAACAAGATCAGTACTTTTGCCAGATAATGAATATATGACATTGCTCCGTTCTTTGAACAAAAAGCAAAGGGAATTTTTCAACCATGTCGTGAAATGGATTTCTACAAAAAATGAACCTATCTATGCATTTCTTTCTGGTGGAGCTGGAGTTGGAAAATCAGTCGTTATCCGAGCATTATTCCAAGCATTGCAAAGACAGTTGAACTCGAAAGAAGGTCATGACCCAGACAGCATAAAGATTTTGCTCACAGCTTTTACAGGAAAAGCAGCATACAATATCAATGGTGTGACAATAGCATCAGCATTTCATAAGAAAATGTTTCAGACACAACAACACATGCACAGTGATGAGCTGAATACTTTCAGAACCACATACAAAGATCTCTCTGTCATCATTGTAGATGAAATTTCAATGGTTGGTAATAAGCTGTTTGCTTTCATGCATGAACGCTTAACAGAACTGACAGGCACAAAGCGAGACTTTGGTGGTATAAGTATCATAGCTGTTGGAGACTTATTTCAACTATCACCTGTTGCAGACTCGTGGATCTTTAATGATTTGAAGATAGGTTTAGCAAGGAACTTGTGGAAAGAACATTTTCAACTATTTGAACTTGAAGAAATCATGAGACAGAAAGATGATTTACAATTTGCTCAGATGTTAAACAGGTTGAGATTAAATGAACTCTTACCAGAGGACAGAGATCTTATTAAATCTCACACTATTACACCTGCATCACCTACTTATCCAAAAAAATGCCTTGCACTTATTTACTGAAAATAAGCGAGTTGATTATTTCAACAGCGAGTTGATACAAGACCTAGTCACCACAAAGGTGAATGTGCCAGCTCATACAGATGTTATTGCCCCTTCAAATATAAGCAAGCAATCAAAACTTCACTTGATAAAAGAAATGAATAAGCAAGAAAATCACAGCAAAACTGGAAACTTGCCTAGCTTGCTTAAACTTGCAGAAGAAATGTTATATGATGTGACAGTGAACGTGGATGTAAAAGATGGATTAACAAATGGAGCTTCAGGCATTGTAAAACACATTGAATTCAAAGAAATGAACCATGAAAGACCTGGCATTATATGGATACTTTTCACTGATGAAAACATTGGATTTAAAAGGAGAACAAAATACAAACATTTATATCATAGAGGAATCAATAGGTTGTGGACACCAATGTTTGAAACGAAACGGACATTTTTAAACAATAGAAAAACTTATGAAAGAACACAGTTTCCTCTAGCCCCATCTGCTGCCAAAACTGTACATAAAGCACAAGGTACCACTGTTGATGAACTGGTAGTTGACCTGAGGTCCAATTACAAAGCTCCACATATCCACTATGTTGCATTGTCACGAGTTAGAACATTATCAAATCTATACATCCTTGATTTCAACGACAAGGCATTAACAGTTGACAAAAATGTACATGTGGAAATGGACAGACTCCGTAAGATACCTATGCATTTGTGCTATATTCCATTATACAACATTGACAATGCGCATGTGAAACTCTTATTCAACAATGCAAGGTCGTTGCACAAACACATAGATGATGTAAGACATGAACCAAACATTCAAAGTGCAGATATCATTGGAATTTGTGAATCACGACTTGTTGATACAGACAGACAGGAATGTTATGATTTACCCGGCTTTACTGCACACAGACTGGATGAAGATCATAATGGCACAACAAGGCCAAACCATGGACTAGTTGTGTATGTAAAGCATGGAATTACTGTGGACAGAGTACACCCCCATAGATATGATGGAATTGAATCCATGACCATCCATGCAAAAGTCAAGGAAACAGAGATTCAAGTTGTCTACCTTTATAAAACACCAAAACTTGGTATGCAGTCATTTTTGAAAGCTTTAACAGACCACATAAAACCATGCATTGATAGAAATAGATCACTTTTTATTCTTGGTGACTTTAACATCAATCTTCTGGACATATCGGATGTCTTTTTGCAATTTATGCGAAGCGAATTCTCATGCAAACAAGTAATTACAGAGCCAACAACATGTTATGGAACACTACTCGATCATATCTACACTACAGAAACTGGAGTACAGACAGGAGTTATTCCAACATATTGGTCTGATCATTCTCTTACTTTCTGCATGAAACAATTTTAGATTCATTTGTAACACAATGCAATCAAATTGAAGATGCAATGTAAAACCTGCAACATAGAATTACAATGTTTAATAACCAAACGAAAATCCTGACAGATCAATTACTGAACTAGCAGAATTTAAGTTAAATACATATTAAACCAAACAAAAACCTAATACAGATCAATTACTGAACTAGCAGAATTTAAGTTAAATACATATTAAACCAAACAAAAACCTAATACAAATCAATTACTGAACTAGCAGAATTCAAGTTAAATACATATTAAACCAAACAAAAACCTAATACAGATCTATTACTGAACTAGCAGAATTTAAATTAAATACATATTAAACCAAACAAAAACCTAATACAGATCAATTCTGAAATAGCAGAATTTAAGTTAAATACATATTAAACCAAACAAAAACCTAATACAGATCAATTACTGAACTAGCAGAATTTTACTTGAATGCATAACATAGCGAAACAGACCTTGCAATATCAACCAAAACAAACTCATATTTACAAAACAGCCTACTCATCAAAATTATGAAACCGTTTTGATATTTGATATTAAAGAATGTCCTAAACTGAGACATGAGCATTTAAGAAACTTCAAAAAAATTTACAGATAAACAACCATGCCCATGTGACATATTATTGTAGTGATTGTGTGCTTAAATATGGTATTTGTACCATATTTAATCACATACTAGAAACTACCCCTACTGGCTAAATAGCTATGGGGAGAGCACATTTTGTTTATATCGTTATATCAATGTATTTTTAGTTGTGTGCTTCCTGTATCTGATATTATCTGTAAATTAATTGATGTACAAAATCTGATGACTTTTCAAGCATTGTATAGATTTTGCCACTTGCTTTACTCAAACTTGACTCGTACTTTTTTTTTTCAGAAATCATCATGTTCCGATATGCAAGTAAAATGTTAGTGTTTTTGAAATTAATCAAATATTGAATTCTGTGGAACTAGTATGAATTTGTGATCAGATACGAACATTCAACTTACTGTTCTTTCTTTAAGTTAGTCACTTGCTTATATCACACCAATGACTCTCATGTATTGTTAAATATTTGCCAGAAAATTGGTTAAAACTTGAAAACTTACTTCAAATGATTTTGATGTGTATGACCTGTCGTGCATCGGATACTTAATTAGAGCGATTGCAAAAGATGCATGTTTACAACTTTGATTCAAGGACATACCTGAAAAGTGTATCACTGGACCTGAAAAGTGTATCACTGGAAACATCAATTAACTGACATTTGATACAACAAACTGTGGATGAATAATGAAACTGATCAACAAAAAAGAACCACAACAAAGTGCTAATGAATATCAAGTAAATAAACAAAAACTTCAAAACTACACAAGACATTTGAAAATACTGGGGTATTGGACAATCGTTTCCTCCATGTAACTACCACCAATGATCAGATCCTTTGTACTGGCCACAGACCTCAATCACTATCAGGTAATGCCAATATGTTCTCTTTTGTTCACCAATTGTTGATTTTGTATTTCTATCATCAATCAATTATTGAAATTTTTGTGTTATTACAAGTTTGCGTTGTAGTTATCTATTTACTGCTCAATACTGAACCAGTTCATATCAATTTCAGGAATAGAACAGACCAACCAATATGAAAATAAAACACAACAGTAGTATGTAGACAGATTCCAGACACAGACAACAGTTTTCTAAGACGTAAGTTATTTTCCAAGCAATTATATTGCTTTCAGTAAACATGTATACATTGCAGACACATGCTAAATATGTGTTACAACCCTTTTTATTAAGTTTTTTATGTGTGAATCAAATTTATTTAAATGTTCCATTTGATATTTTTGCCAATTCAAACTTTTCTCTCATTACAGGTACATCCCTACACACAATCCACATCAAATCACTCTTGGACTTGATCAATATTTATCCAGTTGTGTTCTGCAAGACCAAACAAGTCCTCATGTCGGTTTCAATTCATCTCTAATTGTACAATGCAAACATTACTATTCTACATGTAGATCACAAAATTAAGTTTAGATTTGTGCTACACCATGTTATGAACAACAGCTGCAATATTTCATAAATCACTGCTGTTGTATTTGAACAATAAGACCATGTGTTTTCATTATTTGGTCTCAATTTTAATTCAAGCTGGACTACAACAAAATGTATTCATACCATTCACTTAAATTGTGTGCTTTATATTTTGTAGGTGTATATAAAAAGATTTCTTGAATATCTGTTGAACTCAGTTAGTCACTTAGAATATTTGCAAATAAACTTCTGCCATTTGGAGTAAGACTTAAAACAAGAATGTGATAAAATCACATGATTGATGTCTTCAGCAACTCATGATTCTCAGCAAATTAATGTTGATTTATTGTAACAGGTAAGTATCTGAAAGTGGGGTCACTGGCATGGCAGTAAATGCCTGTAAACCCTTTCTTTCCACATCATGTTGCTCAAATAACTCAAGAACATGGAGTAATTTCATGATGACATATCAGGTACGCATGGTCTAGTTCCATGGCATGCCATCTATATTATTTGGTGTGTCATTAAAAACGACTTAACTGATTTATAAAACTTTTTTAAACAACTTAAACTATATTGTCAATTTCATGCAAATTGACTCATATGTGCTCAGTGTGGCATTAGACAAGATGATAATATTCATATTGTGTTTATATGGGAAATTGAGCCATACACTTTCTATGAAGTATGTACATCATAGGTATAGTTCTGTACACGTATCATACAATCTTGTGCTAATATGTCTATGAAACATCACATTATATCATTGTTCATTCACTAAATGCTAATTTTATTTATAATTTTATTACATTATTTTAATGGTAAATAAATATTTATTGTGTATATAATAATATCATGGTTGTTTTTCCTATTAAACTCTTACCTTTGAAACCAATACGGACCATCATTTTCTTGTCAAATGTTTGTAAAACACACACAATACTAAAGATTGTCAGTGCTCTATTGGATTCATTCATTGAAGTTATCTTATCATTCATCACAGTGGTCCATAATATCTCAAGCAAGTTTGAAATTCAAAGAAAACACTTCAAGGTCAATAATATTCTGCAGAAATATATATGTGAATCATTTTAATGTAATAGCAACAAGTGCCATACAACACACAAATTGCTTCAATACCTGCAATCTTTAGTATTTTGTGTGTTTTATTTCAATACTTCCTCGGAGATAGCGATAACAAACTTCAATTGTCAAAATCCAAGATGACTGCCTGTCGGCCATGTTGTTTTCCATCTGATCAAAAAATAAAAATAAGCATAACTAGACAGACAGCCATTATTGATACATTTTATATATAGGTTCCCCTTGTTTGAAAAGTACTGGAAGAATGTTTCTCATTTTACATAAATTAGTAAGACGAAGGGAAAAGTAGAGAAAAGTAGAGAAAAGATCAATCTGACATAGAACCTACAAAGATCATTCAATGGTGGGCGCCAAGATCCCTCTGGGATCTCTTGTGACAATTGAAGTTTGTTATCTCTATTTCTCAAAGTACTGAATGGATCTTTCTCAAATTTCATAAGTAGGTTCCCCTTGGTCCCTTGTATTGCATTTTTGGACCAGTCTGTCCTGAAAACAACCTGGCAAACAAACAGCCATTATCGTTAAATCTCAAATTTCTTATATAGCTAGGATTCCCTTGTTTGAAAAGTACTGGAGGGATATCTCAATTTGCACAGATTAGTAAAATGAAGGGAAAAGTAGAGAAAAGATCAATCTGACATGGAACCTATGAAGATCATTCAATGGTGGGCGCCAAGATCCCTCTGGGATCTCTTGTTTGACTTCTTCTCAAAAACCACTGAACCAAATTCAATGAAATTTTAGCAAGAAGCTTCTATGGCAAAAGATCATCCAAAATTGAGAATTATATAGTCCCCAACCCCTAGGGGCCTGAGGGGTGGGGCCAAAAATTTTACTATAGTTTATATAGGGAAAATACATTGAGAAAATTATTTGTTCCAATTGACATTGGCAATAATACAAACTTAATTAGAATTATCAGTATGTGCAGGGGTCTGTTGAATAATATGTCAATATTGGCACTGACGGACCCCCAGGAGCTTTAGGGGCGGGGCCAAAATGGATTGAGTAACTGAAATTACAAAAAACTTTTTCTCAATACCCAAATAAGGTAGAATCAAATACTTTTCATAGATGCAAGGGTCTGAATGTGCTTTACCAAAATTGAGAATTCCTTGACCTTGGGGTCTCACGTTTTCCCCTGGGGAGGGGGTAAACTTTACTATAGTTTATATAGGGAATCCATATTTTTGACTATCATTTGTATGTTTTCTATCGGAATTCATTCTAACTTGGTTAACATTATCAGCATTGAATGACAGCTTCATGGTATGCACATGTTGGCCCTGACCGACCCCAGTGGCTTATGGGCAGGGTCAAAAAATGCCAAATAACTGAAAGTTCAAAATATGTCTTTCAAGGCCCAAATAAGGTAAAATCAAATACTCTTCATAGAAGAAAGGGTCTTAAGGTGCTTTACTAAAGTGAATTTCATGACCCTAGGGTATCACGTTTGCTCCTGGGGAGGGGGTAAACTTCAATATAGTTTATATAGGGAAATCACATTTTTGACTATGATTTGTTTGATTTCTATTGAAATTCATTCTAACTAAGATATGTACATGTATTACAGCTATTATATATTTGTCCTTGTTGTAGGGGCTCTTTGAAAGTAGCTGAGGTAACAAGTCGTATCAGAAGTTTGCCTAACTTCAAAAAGACCATGGAAAGGTTTGGCTTTCGTCTACTAAATGAGGTGAGAATGGTATTGTTTTTGCTCCATTTCTTTTTTACATGCATTAGTATTCCTGTTTCTTCTCATTTCTTCCGCCGCAGAGGTTTCCGTCGCTTTTCTCTACTACTGGGAGGATCTTCATGAAACTTCATATACATACTCATTAGGGGTATAAGGTTTTAAGGGATGCCGAATAATGTGGTAACATTTTCGGAAAGTTTGGTTGCCACGGTTACGAGGTCTCTGATTGGTCGAAATTTAGATATTGTCTGATATTGTTGAAATCTGGTATGTAGGTAAAGCATGGGTCACCGGTAACTTTTGTAATCTCAATTTTTACGTTATAACGAAATGGCTGCCATTTACTGGCCTCTGATTGGTCAAAATTTAGATATTGTCTGATATTTTTATAATTTGGTATGTAGGAACCATGGGATATTGGTCAATGCTGTAATCTCACTTTCGCATTTCAACAAAATGGCTGCCATTTCCTGGCCTCCAAATGGTCCGAATTCAAATATTGTTTTTAAATTTAATGAAAATTGGTATAAAGTGGTTTTGAGGTTGTTTTTTTTTTGTGGGGGGGGGGGGGAGGACTTCTGCTGATTACCAAGTAGGGCGAATGTGAAATCTGTTTACCAGGTAGAGCAAATTTGAAATATGGTTACCAGGTTGGACAAATTTGAAATCAGACTATCAGGTAGGGCAAATTTGAAATATGGTTACCAGGTAGGGCAAATTTGAAATATGGTTACCAGGTAGGGCGAATTTTAAATAAAGCTCTATACCTGTTTCAGGATACAACCAACAAGATGTTCTGTCTGTTTGATTTCAAAAAGTGCAAGCCTCCAAAAAATACACCTGATGAATTTCACCTGGAGCCCTGTCTCTACAAACGAAGATAGATCCCACATCAATAAAATATTCTTTTATATATAAAAGGTCTTCTTGTCATCATTTGTAGCCATTGTGACATTGTCCCTTTAACAGAATCTTTTATACACGGTCATCTTGTCATCATTTGTAGGCGGTGTGACATTGTCCCTTTAACAGAATCTTTTATACACGGTCACCTTGTCATCATTTGTAGGCGATGTGACATTGTCCCTTTAACAGAATCTTTTATACACGGCCATCTTGTCATCATTTGTAGGCGGTGTGACATGTCAACGTCCCTTTAACAGAATCTTTTATACACGGCCATCTTGTCATCATTTGTAGGCGGTGTGACATTGTCCCTTTAACAGAATCTTTTATACACGGCCATCTTGTCATCATTTGTAGGCGGTGTGACATTGTCCCTTTAACAGAATCTTTTATACACGGCCATCTTGTCATCATTTGTAGGCGGTGTGACATTGTCCCTTTAACAGAATCTTTTATACACGGTCATCTTGTCATCATTTGTAGGCGGTGTGACATGTCAACGTCCCTTTAACAGAATCTTTTATACACGGCCATCTTGTCATCATTTGTAGGCAGTGTGACATTGTCCCTTTAACAGAATCTTTTATACACGGTCACCTTGTCATCATTTGTAGGCGGTGTGACATTGTCCCTTTAACAGAATCTTTTATACACGGTCATCTTGTCATCATTTGTAGGCGGTGTGACATTGTCAACATCCCTTTAACAGAATATTTTTTTAATACAGCGTGTGAAAACATCAGATTTGGACTTGTATATGGATTAAATGTCATTCTACTTTCATACTGGTATGAAGGCAATTTGGTGACATCAGTGTCACAGAAGGGCACGGTTCAATGTTAAATGCAGGAGATTTGGTGACATCAGTGTCACAGAAGGGTATGATTCAATGTTAAATACAGGAGATTTGGTGACAGAATGGCACAGTTAAATGTTAAATGCAGGAGATTTGGTGACATCTGTGTCACAGAACGGCACGGTCTAATGTGAAATACAGATGAATGTTTAGGCTTGATAACATGTAAATGCTCTTGCTGCCATATGACCTTAATTTTCACCAAAATCCATGAAAGAATGAAGTTGCTGTGTTCAAATTGAATCAGTGGATGAATTTCTATATATAAGTCGAACCCCAAACCCTGAATATTTGTGCCCGAATGACATTGAAATGTTTAACCAATACTCTAACTCTCAATAGCAATAAAATGGCAAAAGGACAATAATCTTAACACAATATACACTTCATAGCAAACAATGGAAGGGAAGTAACTATGACGACTTTCACATCGAAAACAAGAGTGGTCTCCCTTGGATTAAACATTTTGACCAGACAAAACTCGGAAATTTCCAGCTGTATTTTCAAACATTTAACTTGCTGAACTTGAACATTAAAAGTTTACCATAATACATGTCATACAGACACCAGTGTATCCTCGTATAGTGATTCAAGCTCGTCAACTCTGTGGTTCTGTCTCGACTTTGAAGCTGGCTACAGATCAATGAAATGACAACACAGTTTATAAAGTTCAGCATTTTATTACGTTCAAAATGTAATAGTGACGAAAAGGGGAAATATGATGACAGAATATATACATAATACTAACGTAACCAAACCGTGTGTTTGGCCTATATATCTTGTATCAAAATCATCCACTCTCGCCTAATATCATGCCTAAAATTGGAGAGGAAAATACCACCCAACCTGGAATAAAGTGGTAATGTACTGCATACCTGACTCTATGAAAGAGAAAGAGGAGCCGGCCAGCTACACATAAGCCTCTGCTAGTCTACTGTCCTATAATACTAAAATGCACAGCTATATACCTCGAAGTACACGTGCAGTTTGTCCTAAGACTCTAGATAGACCGATACCTGAATGTAGAGTAGTGTAAGGGTAAGGTGATTATAAATAAATAAATACCACGAATATTAGCCAATCAGAAACACCAAAAAATACAACCGGAAGGGATTCCCCAATGAGAATACCCCCTAATGGGAATATACCCCCCCCCCCCCCCCCCCCCCCCCCCCCCCCAATGGAATACCCCCTAATGGACTACCCCCCAATGGTAATATACCCCCCAATGGGAATACCCCCCCCCCCCCCCCCCCCCCCCCACACACACACACACACACACACACAAATGGGAATATACCCCCCAATGGGAATACCCCGGATAACCAATATGACATCAATGATCACAACAACAACAACAAAACAACACAGCACTCTGGTTTACAGGATGTCAATATGGAAATATACAACGGCAAGCATAGGCAGGCCATTATTGATCAACACTGCAGCAAGTTAAGTGACCAGCCACCTAATCCTTCACAGAAATTGAAAACTATATAATACATTGTTTGTTAATCACCGTTTAACCTTAGCCATTCAGAGCATGATCACCCAGATCAGTACGGGAAAATCATTACGACGCACGGATGTTGGTAATATCTCCATCTTCTTCTACCATGTCGTTAAACCTTGCTCTAACTTGTAATTTGTGATGATGTCTGGTTAAAGATTGCAGAAAATTTGAATGTACACAGATTTTTTACATTCAGGACACCTGTTTATAAATTGCAGTTCTAAGTGCTCAGAGTTGCTATTCTTAACTGAGGGAGAAATATTGAGGCAGGACATCGACTGATGCTAAATATAGCTGGCCTAGAGAAATCATTGTTATGATTTCTGGGCCATATTATAACAGGCCAATTTGTATAGTACAAACAAGAGGCCTTATAGGCCTAGGTCATCTGAAAAACACTTACAGGAGGGACACGCCCCTCAATCTGAAGGGCTCAAACCAGCATTGTTACCGTAAATTGTCTGTTCTCAGCCAGTTATGTTTCAGATCAAATTTGGTTTTTATCCATTTTGGCTTAAAGGAGGAGTAGCATCTTAAAGCAAAATTTCAGCCATGTTACTATTTTGGAGCCTCACCCCTCTGTGCCCAGTGATGTTCTAAACCAAATTTGGTTGTAATGAAGGAATTAAAAGGCATTAAGGAAGTGTAGCGATTTAAAACAAAAAAAATCTGCTACTTAAGTTTCCCTTTTGGGGGCCCCTGCCATTCTGTTCCCCAGGAATCGAACCACCCTCATTTATCTAAATTATGATGCCCTCCCCAGATGATGTTTCAGACTAAATTTGGATGTAGTCAATGAAAGCATTAAGGAGAAGTAGCATTTTAAAGCAAAAATTTTAAAATAATAATTGGCTAAGATCATCTCGGGATCTTAAAGCAAAAATTCACCAAAGTTTCCCTTTTGGGCCTCCAGGGGTAAGACCAGCCCCATTTATATAAGATACGATTGCCCTCCCCTAATGATGTTTCACACTAAATTTGGTAGTAATCTGTTTTGGTGTTGAGCAGGAGTAGCATTTTGAAAGTAAAAGTCTAACAGTGTACGGCGACGGACGGAGCACGATGGCTACAGATCATCCTGACCCTTTGGGTAAGATGACTTAATAAGGTTACATTTCTCACTTAATAATATGGTATTTTTATCTCCCTACCAAACAATAATTAACATTTGAAGTTGGTTATGAAAGAACATTGATGTCTTGTATTCCGCTTACTAGACGACATCTGATGTCATTGTCCCCAGTAATATCACAGTGACATTCTATTGCACATGACATTTCACAGTAAATTGAACATCATTCGTTGATGAACTTTGTGGGTAGTAGTGTTGATACATGTATCTGCTGAAGCTGTACCCTCGTTTTGCTACTTTGGAACATGATCCACAATTCAAGTTTGATATATACACAATGTACAGTTCTGTAACTTTCAGTCTTCATATTTCGATAATTGTAAAATATCAAAATATGCCTCCATCAATGTCAAATGTCCATGTTGTCCCGACTTGACGGATCTGGTTTTAACATTTCCGAGATCTGGACATTGGTTTTGTTGATGGCCATCAGAGGTTTGAGGGCAGACAAGAGACTGTGAAAGAGATGAGGATGTAAGATTTCCTGGGCAGCCAACAGCTGTTTGGTCCTGTGTCTCTCCTGTAAAAAAAACCCACTAATTATATATCTTATATACAAAACAACCACTAATTATTAATAATATATCTTATATACTAAACAACCACTAATTATATATCGTATATACTAAACAACCACTGATTATATATCTTATATACATTAATAATATATCTTATATACTAAACAACCACTAATTATATATCTTATATACTAAGCAACCACTAATTATATATCGTATATACTAAACAACCACTGATTATATATCTTATATACAAAACAACCACTAATATATATCTTATATACAAAACAACCACTAATTATATATCTTATATACAAAACAACCACTAATATATATCTTATATACAAAACAACCACTAATATATATCTTATATACAAAACAACCACTAATATATCTTATATACAAAACAACCACTATATACGTATCTTATATACAAAACAACCAATAATATATCTTATATACAAAACAACCACTAATATATATCTTATATACAAAACCCCACTAATTATATATCTTATATACTAAACAACCACTAATTATATATCGTATATACTAAACAACCACTAATTATATATCGTATATACTAAACAACCACTAATTATATATCGTATATACTAAACAACCACTAATTATATATCGTATATACTAAACAACCACTAATTATATATCTTATATACTAAACAACCACTAATTATATATCGTATATACTAAACAACCACTAATTATATATCTTATATACTAAACAACCACTAATTATATATCGTATATACTAAACAACCACTAATTATATATCGTATATACTAAACAACCACTGATTATATATCGTATATACTAAGATATAATCTGATATACAAACAACCACGAGAGTAGAGAAGAAAAAAAAACCACGAAGAGAGCGAGAGACAAAACAAACACGAAGAGAGCGGAGAGACAAAAACAACCACGAAGAGAGAGGAGAGACGAAACAACCACAGAAGAGGAGGGGGAGAGACAAAACAACCACGAAGGAGAGAGCGGAGAGACAAAACAACCACGAAGAAGAGAGCGGAGAGACAAACAACCACAAGAGAGATGCAAAAAACACAAGAGAGACGGAAGACAAAACAACCACGAAGAGAGAGACGGAGAGACAAAACAACCACGAAGGAGAGAGCGGAGAGACAAAAACAACCACGAGAGAGAGCGAGAGACAAAACAACCACGAGAGAGAGCGGAAGCAAAAACAACCACAGAAGAGAGCGGAGAGACAAAACAACCACAGAAGAGGAGCAGACCAGAATGACGTAGTGAAACAAAAACAACCACGAAGGTAGGACTGAGTAGACAAAACAACCACTAATAGGAGTATATGCTTATAGGTACAAAACAACCACGAAGAAGTGAGATACAAAACAACCACAAGAGACTAGTAGACAAAACAACCACAAGAAGAGACGGAGAACAAACAACCAGTAAGGAGAGCGTATACAAAACAACCACAAGAGAACGGAATACAAAACACCAAATAGAATCGTTAATACAAACAACCACAAGAAGAGCGGGATCAAAACAACCACAATTAAGGAAGCGAAGCAAACAACCACGAATAAATCTAAACAAAACAACCACTAATAAATCTAATCAAAACAACCACAAGGACGAGCTAGAGACAAAACAACCAGAAGGAGAGAGCTGTAATGACAAACAACCACTAATGAGAAGCTAGTAGACAAAACAACCACTAATTATAGTAGCGTAGAACTAAAACAACCACAAAATGCGTTAGAACAAAACAACCACAAGGTAAGAGCGAGAGACAAACAACCACGAAGAGTAGCGGAGAGACAAAACAACCACGAAAGTAGAGCGGAGAGACAAAAACAACCACAAAGAGAGCGGAGAGACAAAACAACCACGAAGAGAGAGCGGAGAGACAAAACAACCACGAAGGAGAGAGCGGAGAGACAAAACAACACACGAATGAAGAGAGCGGAGAGACAAAACAACCCACGAAGAGAGAGCGGAGAGGCAAAACAACCACGAAGAAAGAGAGCGGAGAGACAAAACAACCACGAAGAGAGCGGATAGACAAAACCAACCACGAAGGACGGAGTCGGAGAGACAAACAACCACGATAGGACGGAGCGGAGAGACAAAACAACCACGAAGGAGAGAGCGGAGAGGCAAAACAACCACGAAGAAAGAGAGCGGAGAGACAAAACAACCACGAAGAGAGCGGAGAGACAAAACAACCACGAAGAGATGCGGAGAGACAAAACAAACCACAAAGAGAGCGGAGAGACAAAACAACCACAGCAGAGATAGCGTAGAGACAAAACAACCCACGAAGGAGAGAGCTGGAGACCAAAACAACCACAAAGAGAGCGGAGAGACAAAACCCCACGGAGGAGATATCTTATATACAAAACAACCACTAATATATCTTATATACAAAACAACCACTAATAAATATATCTTATATACAAAACAACCACTAATACATCTTATATACAAAACAACCACTAATATATCTTATATACAAAACAACCACTAATTATATATCTTACAAAACTGTATATTTACTAAACAACCATGTGGATAGTGAAGGGTTTTTCTGTACAGACCAGTAAATAAGATACTTTTTGTCGTGAGGGGAGAGTGGAGGGTTTTCTGTACAGATCAGTAAATAAGATACTTTTTGTCATGAGGGGATAGTGGAGTGTTTTCTGTACAGATCAGTAAATAAGATACTTTTTGTCGTGAGGGGATAGTGGAGGGTTTTCTGTACATACCAGTAAATAAGATACTTTTTGTCGTGAGGGGAGAGTGGAGGGTTTTCTGTACAGATCAGTAAATAAGATACTTTTTGTCATGAGGGGATAGTGGAGGGTTTTCTGTACAGATCAGTAAATAAGATACTTTTTGTCGTGAGGGGAGAGTGGAGGGTTTTCTGTACAGATCAGTAAATAAGATACTTTTTGTCATGAGGGGAGAGTGGAGGGTTTTCTGTACATACCAGTAAATAAGATACTTTTTGTCGTGAGGGGAGAGTGGAGGGTTTTTCTGTACAGATCAGTAAATAAGATACTTTTTGTCATGAGGGGAGAGTGGAGGGTTTTCTGTACAGATCTGTAAGATACTTTCTGTAATGGACTACTTTAGAATACTGACCTTGGGTGACTCAAAGCAGGCAGGACAATTCTCGGCTATAACTGGAAGCTTGTTCTATAAATAAAAGACCATTGTGAAAACATTAAAAGGGTTAATTGGCCTTCTTAATTTGACTTTTCCTTCAATCTTAAAATGTATCATCAATTATATTCAAGGTTTTCCCTCACAAATTATTTGGTTGAAAGATTTCTTACATCCTTTAGTATGCTATGACTGATGATAAGTTTGTGTTTATTAGTTACATAGATGTGTATATGACAGTTATATAATGTCATACACATTACTTATGTTATATACAATCATTTGAAATTGTTGAATGACATGATTCTTTGAAGAAGTGCAAAATTGACGTGTTACAAACCTGTTCAGCAAACATGCGGAGTTCTTTCTCCCTGACATATACCAGAGGACGGATAACTCGCAGATCTCCCTCACTGCCAACATACAATAGTAAACAGTGAAACTTCATCAGTAAACAGTGAAACTTCATCAGTAAACAGTAAAACTTCATCTGACAGTAAAACTTCATCAGTAAACACTGAAACTTCATCAGTAAACAGTGAAACTTCATCAGTAAACAGTGAAACTCCATCAGTAAACAGTGAAACTTCATCAGTAAACAGTGAAACTCCATCAGTAAACACTGAAACTACATCAGTAAACACTGAAACTACATCAGTAAACACTGAAACTTCATCAGTAAACACTGAAACTACATCAGTAAACACTGAAACTTCATCAGTAAACACTGAAACTACATCAGTAAACAGTGAAACTTCATCAGTAAACAGTAAAACTTCCCCTGACAGTAAAACTACATCAGTAAACAGTGAAACTTCATCTGACAGTGAAACTCCATCAGTAAACACTGAAACTTAATCAGTAAACAGTGAAACTTCATCAGTAAACAGTAAAACTACATCAGTAAACAGTGAAACTTCATCTGACAGTAAAACTACATCAGTAAACAGTGAAACTTCATCAGTAAACAGTGAAACTACATCAGTAAACAGTGAAACTTCATCTGACAGTAAAACTACATCAGTAAACAGTGAAACTTCATCAGTAAACAGTGAAACTACATCAGTAAACAGTGAAACTTCATCAGTAAACACTGAAACTTCATCAGTAAACAGTAAAACTTCATCAGTAAACAGTAAAACTTCATCTGACAGTAAAACTTCATCAGTAAACACTGAAACTTCATCAGTAAACAGTGAAACTCCATCAGTAAACACTGAAACTACATCAGTAAACTGTGAAACTTCATCAGTAAACACTGAAACTTCATCAGTAAACAGTAAAACTACATCAGTAAACAGTGAAACTTCATCAGTAAACACTGAAGCTTCATCAGTAAACAGTAAAACTACATCAGTAAACAGTGAAACTTCATCAGTAAACACTGAAACTTCATCAGTAAACACTGAAACTTCATCAATAAACAGTGAAACTCCATCAGTAAACACTGAAACTACATCAGTAAACACTGAAACTACATCAGTAAACACTGAAACTTCATCAGTAAACACTGAAACTACATCAGTTAACAGTGAAACTACATCAGTAAACAGTGAAACTTCATCTGACAGTAAAACTTCATCAGTAAACAGTGAAACTTCATCAGTAAACAGTGAAACTTCATCTGACAGTAAAACTTCATCAATAAACAGTGAAACTTCATCAGTTAACAGAAAAAACTTCATCAGAGTTAAGGAGATGTCCATTACTTCCATATCCTTCCTATCTTTTTCTAATTGAGAGTAATTATAAAGTTAGGTAACAGTTATCTGATAAACTTCCATCAAAAGATGGGAAGACAGGCTGGCAATATAATGGTAAAGTTTCAGGGAAAGATTCATTAAGGTTTTCCTGAGTGCTATTTTGTGAAGGGAATCATAGACAATGTAATTAGATGGAATCTATAAGGTTGTAGAACTGTCGTCCGGGAGGACAACTTATACCCGCCGCCGCCGCCAATGAGGTTATTTGTAGAATAATGAAATAATTGTAGTTTTGGTGAAACTAGATATATGTTCTATATAGTTTGATTTCTTATGTAACAAGCATTTTCATTGGCCAGGTTTTTAACCTATAACATTAAAAAATTGAAATCATTTGCAATGTCATAATTTATCAGCCAATTACGATGCGGTGCAGGAAAAGTATTTTAAAAGATATTGCACTCAGAGATTATACTGTAAGGATTCAGTTTTTATTTAAGTTATTAATCGATATCACGACAAAAAAGGTGTTCCATAGTGTTATAGAGGGATTTAGATGTTTTACTTACTCCACTGTGTAATGTGCCTTCATTGTACGCAGCAGACCGTTATGGAATACAGACATCAGGAAACTGTAACACACAGACGTACAAAATCTAAACACAAATACAACACATTTAACTTCTCAGTGACTTTGGAAAGGGGTCAAGGTCATTCAATTGAATATGCTATCAAATAAATATCCATTAAGAATTATACACCTCTTAAACAGCAATATGACATCAAATTCAAAGCAGCTGTCACTGTAGTGAAACAAGAAGCCCAGAGGGCCTGTATCACTCACCTGGTTGGATTTAAAAGGACTTACTTCTTTTGGACCCCTCCCCTCTTGGCCCCTTGCATGGGTCAGAGTCGCCATTTAAGGGGGAGTCACTGCCATCATTATGGAAAATCTGTTCCCCTTTTCCTAAGGATCTTTCTGAACTAATTTGGTTCAAAACCATTCATGAATTTTTGACTAGTAGCAATTTGATGCAAATATTGATGGACGTCGGACGGACAAGAATGCCGTGCCATGGCATATGCTCACTGGCCCTTTGGGTCAGGTGAGCTAGAAACCAAAGAATGGGGAGGTACAACAATTACTTTAAACTGTATTTGACAATTAAGCTAAGATTTTGACCCCCAGAAACTGCTTGTTCTGAGAAGTGAATTTCTTATGTCACTAGTCCTGTGCATAGGGGTTTGAAAATTTTTTCAGATCCCTGCAAGTTTATTAACTTTCATAGACGTCAGATTAAATGTGAAGTCTTTAGAGCGAGGACATTAATGCCTGTATAATCCCCTTTACGACTCGTGATCAAACAGACCTTTCACTCAGATCGTCAAGGTGCTGACCCAGCGCCAGGACGTTGTATCCCTCGCGACGCGCACAGGCGTAGATTCTACCTCTCTTCATACGACTACAAAAGCTGCAGATGGACGCACACTCGTAGTCAAGGTTCTGGGCGGACTCCATAATACCTGTATTTAGGAAACACTTACTTCATAATACAAAATGTACCTGTATTCAGGAAACACATACTTCATGATATCTGTATTCAGGAAACACATACTTCATAATACCTGTATTCAGGAAACACATACTTCATGATATCTGTATTCAGGAAACACACACTTCATAATACATGTATTCAGGAAACACATACTTCATGATATCTGTATTCAGGAAACACATACTTCATGATACATGTATTCAGGAAACACATACTTCATAATACCTGTATTCAGGAAACACGTACTTCATAATACCTGTATTCAGGAAACACATACTTCATAATACCTGTATTCAGGAAACACATACTTCATAATACCTGTATTCAGGAAACACGTACTTCATAATACCTGTATTCAGGAAACACATACTTCATAATACATGTATTCAGGAAACACTTACTTCATAATACATGTATTCAGGAAACACATACTTCATAATACCTGTATTCAGGAAACACATACTTCATAATACCTGTATTCAGGAAACACATACTTCATAATACATGTATTCAGGAAACACTTACTTCATAATACATGTATTCAGGAAACACATACTTCATAATACCTGTATTCAGGAAACACATACTTCATAATACCTGTATTCAGGAAACACGTACTTCATAATACCTGTATTCAGGAAACACATACTTCATAATACCTGTATTCAGGAAACACATACTTCATGATACATGTATTCAGGAAACACGTACTTCATAATAGCTGTATTCAGGAAACATATACTTCATGATACATGTATTCAGGAAACACGTACTTCATAATACATGTATTCAGGAAACACGTACTTCATAATAGCTGTATTCAGGAAACGCACACTTCATAATACATGTATTCAGGAAACACATACTTCATAATAGCTGTATTCAGGAAACACACACTTCATAATACCTGTATTCAGGAAACACGTACTTCATAATAGCTGTATTCAGGAAACACATACTTCATGATACATGTATTCAGGAAACACATACTTCATAACAGCTGTATTCAAGAAACACACACTTCATAATAGCTGTATTCAGGAAACACATACTTCATAATACATGTATTCAGGAAACACACACTTCATAATAGCTGTATTCAGGAAACACACACTTCATGATACATGTATTCAGGAAACACATACTTCATAACACATGTATTCAGGAAACACATACTTCATAATACATGTATTCAGGAAACACATACTTCATAATAGCTGTATTCAGGAAACAGACACTTCATAATACATGTATTCAGGAAACACGTACTTCATAATACATGTATTCAGGAAACACACACTTCATGATACATGTATTCAGGAAACACACACTTCATAATAGCTGTATTCAGGAAACACCCACTTCATAATAGCTGTATTCAGGAAACACACACTTCATAATAGCTGTATTCAGGAAACACGTACTTCATAATACATGTATTCAGGAAACACACACTTCATGATACATGTATTCAGGAAACACACACTTCATAATAGCTGTATTCAGGAAACACAAGTTTTATTGTCCTTCTGACAGTTTGGGAGATATAAACAAAAGGACCTTTTAAAGACGTTATCGATGATCTGGTAAATCTTATATATAATTACTTACACTGTGTTTCATAGAAGTATGGCACACCAAGACTTGCGAGGTAGGCCTTCAGAGGTCGTGGGTCGTAGGACGGTGTCTGGGGGTCAACTGTCACAGCTCCAAACTCAAACCTCAAGCCCTGGAGTAAAACAAACTCTGATCAAACACACTGACAGTGGTTTGAGAAATATTATCCTGCGACGAGCTCAAACACATAGTCTCTGATTAAATGTCAGGGTAATGACTCAATGTTGGGATAATGACTCAATGTCAGGGATAATGACTCAATGTTGGGATAATGACTCAATGTTGGGATAATGACTCAATGTTGGGATAATGACTCATTGTTGGGCTAATGACTCAATGTTGGGATAATGACTCAATATTGGGATATGACTCAATGTTGGGACAATGACTCAATGTCACAGTAATGACTCAATGTTGGGATAATGACTCTTTGTTGGGCTAATGACTCAATGTTGGGCTAATGACTCAATGTCACAGTAATGACTCAATGTCACGGTGATGACTCAATGTTGGGATAATGACTCAATGTCACGGTAATGACTCAATGTTGGGATAATGACTCAATGTTGGGCTAATGACTCAATGTTGGGCTAATGACTCAATGTTGGGATAATGACTCAATGTTGGGCTAATGACTCAATGTCACAGTAATGACTCAATGTCACGGTGATGACTCAATGTCACGGTGATGACTCAATGTTGGGATAATGACTCAATGTCACGGTAATGACTCAATGTTGGGATAATGACTCAATGTTGGGCTAATGACTCAATGTCAGGGAAATGACTCAATATTGGGATAATGACTCAATGTTGGGATAATGACTCAATGGTGGGGAGTAATGACTCAATGTTGGGGTGTAATGACTCAGTATTGAGATAATGACTCAATGTTGGGGTGTTAATGACTCAATATTGGGTGTAATGACTCAATGTTGGAGCCAGTTAAAGGAGAGACATGCCGTTGACATGATACCTTGTCCCTTGTTGACATTATACCTTGTCCCTTGTTGACATTATACCTTGTCCCCGGTTGACATTATACCTTGTCCCCATGTTGACATTATACGTTGTCCCTTGTTGACATGATACCTTGTCCGTTGTTGACATGATACCTTGTCCCAATGTTGACATTATACCTTGTCCCATGTTGACATTATACGTTGTCCCTTGTTGACATTATACGTTGTCCCTTGTTGACATTATACATTGTCCCTTGTTGACATTATACGTTGTCCCTTGTTGACATGATACCTTGTCCCTGGTTGACATTATACCTTGTCCCTTGTTGACATTATACCTTGTCCCATGTTGACATTATACCTTGTCCCCATGTTGACATTATACCTTGTCCCTTGTTGACATTATACCTTGTCCCATGTTGACATTATACCTTGTCCCTTGTTGACATTATACCTTGTCCCCGGTTGACATTATACCTTGTCCCCGGTTGACATTATACCTTGCCCCTTGTTGACATTATACCTTGTCCCCGGTTGACATTATACCTTGTCCCCGGTTGACATTATACATTGTCCCTTGTTGACATTATACCTTGTCCCTTGTTGACATTATACCTTGTCCCTTGTTGACATTATACATTGTCCCATGTTGACATTATACCTTGTCCCTTGTTGACATTATACCTTGCCCCTTGTTGACATTATACCTTGTCCCTTGTTGACATTATACCTTGTCCCTTGTTGACATGATACATTGTCCCTTGTTGACATTATACATTGTCCCATGTTGACATTATACCTTGTCCCTTGTTGACATGATACCTTGTCTCTTGTTGACATTATACATTGTCCCATGTTGACATTATACCTTGTCCCTTGTTGACATTATACCTTGTCCCCGGTTGACATTATACCTTGTCCCCATGTTGACATTATACATTGTCCCTTGTTGACATTATACATTGTCCCCGGTTGACATGATACCTTGTCCCTTGTTGACATTATACCTTGTCCCCGGTTGACATTATACCTTGTCCCTTGTTGACATTATACCTTGTCCCTTGTTGACATGATACCTTGTCCCTTGTTGACATTATACCTTGTCCCCGGTTGACATTATACATTGTCCCTGGTTGACATTATACCTTGTCCCTTGTTGACATTATACCTTGTCCCTTGTTGACATTATACCTTGTCCCTTGTTGACATGATACATTGTCCCTGGTTGACATTATACCTTGTCCCATGTTGACATTATACCTTGTCCCCGGTTGACATTATACATTGTCCCTTGTTGACATTATACCTTGTCCCTTGTTGACATGATACATTGTCCCAATGTTAACATTATACATTGTCCCATGTTGACATTATACATTGTCCCTTGTTGACATGATACCTTGTCCCTTGTTGACATGATACCTTGTCCCTTGTTGACATGATACCTTGTCCCTTGTTGACATTATAACTTGTCCTTTTTTGACATTATACCTTGCCCCTGCAGTAGAACTTGTACTGATGGATGGTGTGGAGTAAACTGAGCGAGTCTTTGCCTCCAGACAAACAAACCAGGATCTTATCACCCTCCTGGATCATGTCAAACTCTGTCACCGCCTGTAACACAGATATCAAATAATGTCAAACTAGGTCACCGTCTGTAACATAGATATCAAATAATGTCAAAGTACTCTGTCACCACCTGTAACACAGATATCAAATAATGTCAAAGTACTCTGTCACCCCCTGTAACATAGATATCAAATAATGTCAAACACTGTCACCACCTGTAACATAGATATCAAATAATGTCAAACTCTGTCACCGCCTGTAACACAAATATCAAATAATGTCAAACTCTGTCACCACCTGTAACACAGATATCAAATAATGTCAAACTCTGTCACCGCCTGTAACACAAATATCAAATAATGTCAAACTCTGTCACCACCTGTAACACAGATATCAAATAATGTCAAACTCTGTCACCATTTGTAACATAGATATCAAATCATTATCAAAGTATTCTGTCACCACCTGTAACACAGATATCAAATAATGTCAAACTAGGTCAACACCTGTAACATAAATATCAAATAATGTCAAAGTACTCTGTCACCACCTGTAACATAGATATCAAATAATGTCAAACACTGTCACCACCTGCAACACAGATATCAAATAATGTCAAACTCTGTCACCGCCTGTAACACAGATATCAAATAATGTCAAACTATGTCACCGCCTGTAACACAGATATCAAATAATGTCAAACTCTGTCACCATTTGTAACATAGATATCAAATAATGTCAATGTCAATGTCAATGTCAAACACTGTCACCGCCTGTAACATAGATATCAAATAATGTCAATGTACTCTGTCACCATTTGTAACATAGATATCATATGTCTGAAACTCTGTCACCGCCTGTAACACAGATATCAAATAATGTCAAACTCTGTCACCCCCTGTAACACAGATATCAAATAATGTCAAACTCTGTCACCACCTGTAACATAGATATCAAATAATGTCAAACTCTGTCACCGCCTGTAACATAGATATCAAATCATGTTAAACTCTGTCACCGCCTGTAACACAGATATCAAATAATGTCAAACTAGGTCAACACCTGTAACACAGATATCAAATAATGTCAAACACTGTCACCGCCTGTAACATAGATATTAATCATTATCAAAGTACATGTACATCATCAATATAAAGAGGCCCAAGGGCCTTAACGGTCATCTCACTTTCATCGATGTTTGCAATTTTGCTTTAAATATAAATTATGATAAAAAAGTGTCATATGATGTATAACGCAAAATCCCAGACATAAAGGGATATTTTCTGACAGCATTTTTTAATACTATCAGTATTATTACTATAAACTATAATAAACTTCACCCCCTCCCCAGAGGAAAACAAAAGACCCAGGGTCATGAATTTCACAATTTTGGTAAAGTATCTTTATGTTAAGACTCTTCCATCTAAGAAGAGTACACTCTTTTTGTATTTGATATTACCATATCTGAATCTTGAAGGGGATTTTTTAAATTTCAGTAAATTTGACTCTTTTTGGCTCCGCACCTCTGGCTCGTTAGGGTCAATCGGGGTCATGATTTACCCCCTCTCAACGGGGAAATGCAAGACCCCAGGGTTATGACTATCACAAGTTTGACAGAGCACCTAAAGTCCCTTCTATCTATGAACAGTATTTGATTCTACCATATCTTGATCTTTACAAGAAAACGTTTTAATTTGTCAATTTGACCCATTTTGACCCTGCCCAACAGCCCCTGTGGGGTCCAACAGGGCCGACATGTGACATACCATCAAACTGTCATCCCATACTGATAACTCTAATCAAGATTGAATTTCTGGCCCTGCCCCTCAAGTGAGGTATATTGCAGCTAGTATTTACCAGGATTATAAGATGTTTGACTGGATACAAACCTTTAGGAATTGTGTAAATATCACTTTGGGAGGAGAAAACCAGCCACTTTTCTTCATCTTTGTTACTTTACTATTGTCATCTTTGGATTTCTGCTTTTTCTTTGACTGCTGTTTCTCCTGTGACCTTGCTGTCTCCTGTGACCTTGCTGTCTCATGTGACCTCTGTTCCTCCTGTGACCTTCTTGTCTCCTGTGACCTTGCTGGCTCCTGTGACCTTGTTGTCTCCTGTGACCTTGTTGTCTCCTGTGACCTTGTTGTCTCCTGTGACCTCTGTTCCTCCTGTGACCCCTCAGTTATAATGGTATTGGATTCAACACTGACTAGACTAGAATTACACGTTTCTCCCTCCACACTAGAACTTGGTTCTTTTTTCCGCCGCTTTGCTGCTGAGCATAATTCTGTTTCCTTACAGTACAATTCATTAGTACCCAGCCCTTGGTCTGTTTTCTCAAGAGCTTTGTCTGTCGTGACGTCTGTATGGTTCATCACTAATTCCTGTCCACCGCCATCAGACCCACCACTCTCCCTACCCAAGTGAAAGCCATCATTCAGAGCTTTGATCATGCCCTCTTTAAAGTTGGTGCCAGTTTTCCTGTCCAGAAGACACTGCTGTCCGGGTGGACAGACTGCCGATTCCTCTGTATGTTCAGTAAGACGGACGTCCCCTTCCTGGTCCTCTGAATGTCCACCAACCACAAAGGGGGGTAACCCTACGTGTGCTCGTAAAGCTGGAGGACAAAAAGGTAAAATAAAGTTGTCTTCTGTTACGGCTGCTGACTGGCCATTGAGACACATGGCCGCTTCACTTGGAAGTAGGAACCACCTGTACTTCTGGGACTGCTCATCAAACATCTGTCTGTGATCGGCCAGTTGGTACCTTGTCTGAAAACAGTCAAAACCAGGTTTACTGAAACACATGAGCTAAAGAATGAGGAATGAAGTCAGTTCCATCAAAGTCCACTAAATTTAATGTTTTTCACAAAACAAGAGGCCTAACAGGCCTTTACGGTCATCTGACTACCTTGAGTACATCATACTACTATAGAAAATAAACAAAATACACTTGTAAATCTAACAAGAGACCCAATGGCCTGTACCATTCACCTGACTCTAGAGCAACTTTGAAGTTGATCTGGAACATTTCTACAGATACTATGCTGATTACCACTTTATTCAAATATCAGAGTAGGATAGGTTTATTCATATCAATAAATTTTCTAGTCCTTCATTCCAGCATACTATATTGGGCTGATATCAGGTCTCGGAGTCTGTTCGCTATAGAAAAATCATTGTTTACAGATAAAAGGATATTTGACTCCTGTGACCATTAATGTAGGTCAAGGTCATTATTTTAACAAACTTGGAAGTCCTTCATCCCAGCATGCTACAGGCCAAAATTCAAGTCCCTGGGCCTCTTGGTTATTGAAAAGATGTTTTAAGATTTTAGCCTATTTGACCCATGTGACCTTGAATGAAGGTCAAGGTCATTCATTTGAACAATCTTGATAGCCCTTCATCCTAGCATGCTATAGGCTCAATATCAGGTCTCTGGGCGTCTTTGTTTTATCACTCCCACCCTCCTCACAGTGTTGTTGACAGATTGATGACAGTTATACCATAACTCACTTTCTCAGCTTGACTGAAGAGATCCCTGGCTTTCTGTAGACAGTCCTGAAATAAGTAATGTATATCATTACAGAGAGTAACAACCAAACAATATAACATGACACGAGTCTGTCAGTAATGGAGTCTTAGTAGTCTGTCAGTAATGGAGCCTTAGTAGTCTGTCAGTAATGGAGCCTTAGTAGTCTGTCAGTAATGGAGTCTTAGTAGTCTGTCAGTAATGGAGTCTTAGTAGTCTGTCAGTAATGGAGCCTTAGTAGTCTGTCAGTAATGGAGCCTTAGTAGTCGGTCAGTAATGGAGCCTTAGTAGTCTGTCAGTAATGGAGTCTTAGTAGTCGGTCAGTAATGGAGCCTTAGTAGTCTGTCAGTAATGGAGCCTTAGTAGTCTGTCAGTAATGGAGCCTTAGTAGTCTGTTGGTAATGGAGTCTTAGTAGTCTGTCAGTAATGGAGTCTTAGTAGTCTGTCAGTAATAAAGTCTTAGTAGTCTGTCAGTAATGGAGTCTTAGTAGTCTGTCAGTAATGGAGCCTTAGTAGTCTGTCAGTAATGGAGCCTTAGTAGTCTGTCAGTAATGGAGCGTTAGTAGTCTGTCAGTAATGGAGTCTTAGTAGTCTGTCAGTAATGGAGCCTTAGTAGTCTGTCGGTAATGGAGTCTTAGTAGTCTGTCAGTAATGGAGTCTTAGTAGTCTGTCAGTAATGGAGCCTTAGTAGTCTGTCAGTAATGGAGCCTTAGTAGTCTGTCAGTAATGGAGCCTTAGTTGTCTGTCAGTAATGGAGTCTTAGTAGTCTGTCAGTAATGGAGTCTTAGTTGTCTGTCAGTAATGGAGCCTTAGTTGTCTGTCAGTAATGGAGCCTTAGTAGTCTGTCAGTAATGGAGCCTTAGTAGTCTGTCAGTAATGGAGCCTTAGTAGTCTGTCAGTAATAAAGTCTTAGTAGTCTGTCGGTAATGGAGTCTTAGTAGTCTGTCAGTAATGGAGCCTTAGTAGTCTGTCAGTAATGGAGCCTTAGTAGTCTGTCAGTAATAAAGTCTTAGTAGTCTGTCGGTAATGGAGCCTTAGTAGTCTGTCAGTAATGGAGTCTTAGTAGTCTGTCGGTAATGGAGCCTTAGTAGTCTGTCAGTAATGGAGTCTTAGTAGTCTGTCAGTAATGGAGCCTTAGTTGTCTGTCAGTAATGGAGTCTTAGTAGTCTGTCAGTAATGGAGTCTTAGTAGTCTGTCAGTAATGGAGCCTTAGTAGTCTGTCAGTAATGGAGCCTTAGTAGTCTGTCGGTAATGGAGTCTTAGTAGTCTGTCAGTCATGGAGCCTTAGTAGTCTGTCGGTAATGGAGCCTTAGTAGTCTGTCAGTAATGGAGTCTTAGTAGTCGGTCAGTAATGGAGCCTTAGTAGTCTGTCAGTAATGGAGTCTTAGTAGTCTGTCAGTAATGGAGTCTTAGTAGTCTGTCGGTAATGGAGTCTTAGTAGTCTGTCAGTAATGGAGTCTTAGTAGTCTGTCAGTAATGGAGTCTTAGTAGTCTGTCAGTAATGGAGTCTTAGTAGTCTGTCAGTAATGGAGTCTTAGTAGTCTGTCGGTAATGGAGTCTTAGTAGTCTGTCGGTAATGGAGTCTTAGTAGTCTGTCGGTAATGGAGTTGAGCCTTAACAACTGGTGGAAGTACCCGGTACTGATCAACTTACTTGGTAGTCCGTCGGTAATGGACCCTTAACGACTGGTGGAGGGACCCGGTACTGCATTTTCCCAGAGTTATACCGAATATGACCAAGCCATTTTCTGTCCTTGAACACCTACAGGAACAAAAAAAGTTTTGAATGAGTAACTGAGTCTAGGGAGCACACAGTTCATTTATACACATCTGATTGTCCTTAGTACTGAAACCATTAGACTAATCAGAAGGACATTGGGTTTGACACTATTTCTCCCCCTTGACTTTCACCCAGGGGAGCTATTAAATACAATCATACAGAAGAATCGGATCTATTTCCCTTATTCTCTTTCCCCCAAGGATTATTCCTTTCAGCCTAAAAAGTCGTAAACTCAATGAACCTAATTTGTTAAAAATACACTTTTTTTATATCTTAATAATCCTTTTTGATCTCGTACCTGGAAATTCTTCTGTCGCCATTCTCCAGTTTCTGGGTTGAACATGTACTGTTAAAACAGAAACAATATCGGTTGAACATGTATCGTTCAAACAGAAACAATATCGGTTGAACATGTACTGTAAGAACAAAAACAATATCAGTTGAACATGTACTGTTACAACAGAAACAATATGGGTTGAACATGTACTGTTAAAACTGAAACAATATGGGTTGAACATGTACTGTTAAAACAGAAACAATATGGGTTGAACATATACTGTCAGAACAAAAACAATATCGGTTGAACATGTACCGTTAGAACAAAAACAATATCGGTTGAACATGTACTGTCAGAACAAACAATATCGGTTGAACATGTACTGTTCAAACAGAAACAATATCGGTTGAACATGTACTGTAAGAACAAAAACAATATCAGTTGAACATGTACTGTTACAACAGAAACAAAATGGGTTGAACATGTACTGTTCAAACAGAAACAATATGGGTTGAACATGTACTGTCAGAACAAAAACAATATCGGTTGAACAACAAGAGGCCCAGAGGGCCAGCATTGCTCACCTGGATATTTCAGGAATATTGACAAAATATTCTAATTTAATTTGAGTGATATTTTAAATGTTTTCCTTTTTTTGAATTGCCTCTCCCAACAATGGTTCAAACTACAAGTGGACCAAATCCTAGCTCTCATTCTTGGGGAAAAAAGTTTTTTTTTTTCATTGCTATAATTCTCTATTGGGCCCTCTTTTTCCCACTCCAAGAGTGCAACCTCCTTCGTTTATACAACATTAGATCCCCTTTGCCCAATTATGCCCCAACGAGATCAAATTTCATCAAAATCAATTCAGGCAGTAAGGACTAGTGGGCATTTAAAGGAAATGTCGATGGACGCCAGACGCTGCACCATGGCATAATCTCACTGGCCTTTCGAACCAGGTAAGGCCCTTTGGACCAGGTGAGGCCCTTCAGGGAAGATATGATAATATGACTTTTTGAAGGGAATCGCTTATCAGTGGGTGGGAATTGCTTAACAATTTTCTGGTTGAGTTGGTAAGTTTTTTTTATGTTTAATTTCCTTTAACCATAAATTATTGATAATGACTTAAAAGACTTAAACATCATAAAACATTAAACTGATCTGTGTAGATGTAAAATAGGTGGTACAGTGGCAACACACTTGTCGTTCACCTAGGTGGCCAGGGTTTTATTCCCCGATTGGACGTGAAAACGTATGTGGTCACATGCCCAACCCATTAAAATTGACCACAAAAATACCTGTGTAGTCAACTTACCTGGGGTAACAGCTTCCAACAGTGTTGTGCGGTCAGTTTTACTGCCTCAATTATAAAATCGACTGTGTTGTCTTGTAAAAAGTAAGGTAGGTTGATTCTGACAAACCCAGGTCTGTAAAAAGTAAGGTAGATTGATTCTGACAAAGTCTGGTCTGTAAAAAGTAAGATTGATTCTGACAAAGTCTGGTCTATAAAAAGTGAGATTGATTCTGACAAAGTCTGGTCTATAAAAAGTAAGATTGATTCTGACAAAGTCTGGTCTATAAAAAGTAAGGTAGATTGATTCTGACAAAGTCTGGTCTATAAAAAGTAAGATTGATTCTGACAAAGTCTGGTCTATAAAAAGTAAGGTAGGTTGATTCTGACAAACCCAGGTCTGTAAAAAGTAAGGTAGATTGATTCTGACAAAGTCTGGTCTGTAAAAAGTAAGATTGATTCTGACAAAGTCTGGTCTGTAAAAAGTAAGATTGATTCTGACAAACCCAGGTCTATAAAAAGTAAGATTGATTCTGACAAAGTCTGGTCTATAAAAAGTAAGATTGATTCTGACAAAGTCTGGTCTATAAAAAGTAAGGTAGATTGATTCTGACAAAGTCTGTCTGTAAAAAGTAAGATTGATTCTGACAAAGTCTGGTCTGTAAAAAGTAAGGTAGATTGATTCTGACAAAGTCTGGTCTGTAAAAAGTAAGGTAGATTGATTCTGACAAAGTCTGGTCTATAAAAAGTAAGGTAGATTGATTCTGACAAAGTCTGGTCTATAAAAAGTAAGGTAGATTGATTCTGACAAAGTCTGGTCTATAAAAAGTAAGGTAGATTGATTCTGACAAAGTCTGGTCTATAAAAAGTAAGGTAGGTTGATTCTGACAAAGTCTGGTCTGTAAAAAGTAAGGTAGATTGATTCTGACAAACCCAGGTCTGTAAAAAGTAAGGTAGATTGATTCTGACAAAGTCTGTCTGTAAAAAGTAAGGTAGATTGATTCTGACAAAGTCTGGTCTATAAAAAGTAAGGTAGATTGATTCTGACAAAGTCTGGTCTGTAAAAAGTAAGGTAGATTGATTCTGACAAAGTCTGGTCTGTAAAAAGTAAGGTAGATTGATTCTGACAAAGTCTGGTCTGTAAAAAGTAAGGTAGATTGATTCTGACAAACCCAGGTCTGTAAAAAGTAAGGTAGATTGATTCTGACAAAGTCTGGTCTTTAAAAAGTAAGGTAGATTGATTCTGACAAAGTCTGGTCTATAAAAAGTAAGGTAGATTGATTCTGACAAAGTCTGGTCTATGAAAAGTAAGGTAGATTGATTCTGACAAAGTCTGGTCTGTAAAAAGTAAGGTAGATTGATTCTGACAAAGTCTGGTCTATAAAAAGTAAGATTGATTCTGACAAAGTCTGGTCTGTAAAAAGTAAGGTAGATTGATTCTGACAAAGTCTGTCTGTAAAAAGTAAGGTAGATTGATTCTGACAAAGTCTGGTCTATAAAAAGTAAGGTTGATTCTGACAAAGTCTGGTCTGTAAAAAGTAAGGTAGATTGATTCTGACAAAGTCTGGTCTATAAAAAGTAAGATTGATTCTGACAAAGTCTGTCTATAAAAAGTAAGGTAGATTGATTCTGACAAAGTCTGGTCTATAAAAAGTAAGATTAATTCTGACAAAGTCTGTCTGTAAAAAGTAAGGTTGATTGATTCTGACAAAGTCTGGTCTATAAAAAGTAAGGTAGATTGATTCTGACAAAGTCTGTCTGTAAAAAGTAAGGTAGATTGATTCTGACAAAGTCTGTCTGTAAAAGGAAGGTAGATTGATTCTGACAATACTGGGTAATCTAGACATACCTTATTATTTCGCGAGGTGAATACTCCCGATAGCGCCTGAGATGAGTCCTATCTAATCTGCCGTCTTCTGCCAGCAAGTTTTCAATCTCGATTGCCGTCTTCTCATCCAAACCCATCAAATCCTACAGAAATATATCATGTGTGTTTGTATACAAAACAAGAGTTCCAAGGAAGTGGATGTGTCGCCTGCGCAGAGAGTTAGGTGATTACAGGGGTCATTGCATTGAAACAGATTTTCTATTTATAGTAACTGCATGTGACCTTGACCTTTGACCTTTGGACCAGTAAAACACAATCTCATGTTAGCACTTGTGATCAGGAAAAATGGCATGAAAATTGCGCTTGATGGCTTCAAAAGAACTTGAGTTATTACAGGGAAATAAATTTTCTAACATATACTCTATTTATAGTAAGTGACCTTGACCTTCAACCTTCACATTTGTACACCTGAAAAGTAATCCCAAGCAAGCAGTTTTGGTAAGGAAGATCTGCATGAAGTTTGAGTTTGATCAACCGATTGGAAGTTATCACACGAAAACCTCTGTGCAAACAACACCACTGCCAAGGCTGGTGACACTGATGCTGACATATATCTATTTGTCGCCTGCTTTTTGAAGGTGACACAAAAATAACAAACAGTATCTAATAATAAATTTACATTTCCCAGTTTGAAAACACATAATAATTGAGGGAAAACATTCTGATTGAATGAGAAAACAAGAGGTCCATGGGCCTTAACAGTCATCTGATTCTAAAGACCCATCTACTATTGTAGTGTACATTCTCAATAGAAAGTGTAGTGGTATCATTGGCCAAAATAGGCCATCTTAGATTTCTGACCAACCCGAAAAATAACATTTCGGGATCCTAGAAGGTAACTTTGAGTTGAATCCCACTAGTGGCACTAGAAAAAGCTTGAAAAAGGTGTCGTTCAGAAAAACCATGATTTCACAATAATGTTACAAACTGTCGGCCATTTCAAAGATTTTTTAACAAAGCAGAAAAATAACAACACTTATTTGGATCCATTTCTTAACATTCACACCAATTTTCAGCTCAATGGCGACAGTAGAAATGAAGAAAAGGTTTAAAATGCCTTTTTCAAGATGGCTGCCATGACAGCCATCTTGGATTTTGCATCGACCCAAATAGTAACAACACTTGGTCAGGACTATTTCAGGATCATTTCAGGTAAGTTAGAACAGAATCTGTAATTTGAGAAGTTTAAAATAGGTATTGTTCAGGAAAACCATGGTTGCACATGGTTACAAAATGGCTGCCATGTCATAGCCTTTTAGAGGAGAGGCTGAAAACACTTTATTGGCTTTCCTTCCTTAACATCCCCACCAATTTTAGGCTCAATGGCACCTGTGAAACTGAAGAAGAGGTTTAATATGTGTTTTTCAAGATGGCTTCCTTGGTGGCCATCTTGGAATTCAGATTGTCCGGAATAATAAGATTGAGCTGAATTCTCCTGATGTAACTTGAGAAGAAGTTTAAAATGGGTGTTGTTTAGGTAAACCTTAATTGCGCAATCATGTTACAAAATGGCCGCCATGACTGCCATGTCAATGTTTTTACGAGGCCGAAAAATAGCAACACTTAGTTGGCTCTCCTTTCTTAACATCCCTATCAATTTTTCAGCTCAAGTTAAAAATGTGTTTTTCAAGATGACTCCCATGGCAGCCATCCTGGATTTGTGACCAACTGGAAAAATAACAATATTTGGTCAGGACCATCATTTCAGGTAAGTTCGAGCAGAATCCCACTGATGGAACTTGAGAAGAAGTTCGAAAATGTGAAAAGTTGCAGATGGTGCACTGCTACATCATACTCACCATGGCGTAAGGCCCTGCACAAGCACATCCTCCTCGGGCCTGAATACCAAACACGTCGTTTAGGACAGCTGTGACGTAGTTGTGATGTAGGAAGCGACCAGCCTCGGGGTGGTGTATGAGGAACGAGAAGATGGCCAGTCTGTTCTGGTTGTCAGGGTTACCAAGGATCATCAGGTTGTCACAGTCACTCCACGCTTCGTGGGCTTTCCTGAAATACCCAGGGTAACACAAGTGTATTGTACATCGTAGGGTTTACTGAAATACCCGGGGTAACACAAGTGTATTGTACATCGTAGGGTTTACTGAAATACCCAGGGTAACACAAGTGTATTGTACATCGTAGGGTTTACTGAAATACCCGGGGTAACACAAGTGTATTGTACATCGTAGGGTTTACTGAAATACCCGGGGTAACACAAGTGTATTGTACATGGTAGGGTTTACTGAAATACCCAGGGTAACACAAGTGTATTGTACATCGTAGGGTTTACTGAATACCCGGGGTAACACAAGTGTATTGTACATCGTAGGGTTTACTGAAATACCCGGGGTAACACAAGTGTATGTACATCGTAGGGTTTACTGAAATACCCAGGGTAACACAAGTGTATTGTACATCGTAGGGTTTACCGAAATACCCGGGGTAACACAAGTGTATTGTACATCGTAGGGTTTACCGAAATACCCGGGGTAACACAAGTGTATTGTACATCGTAGGGTTTACTGAAATACCCAGGGTAACACAAGTGTATTGTACATCGTAGGGTTTACTGAAATACCCAGGGTAACACAAGTGTATTGTACATCGTAGGGTTTACTGAAATACCCGGGGTAACACAAGTGTATTGTACATCGTAGGGTTTACTGAAATACCCAGGGTAACACAAGTGTATTGTACATCGTAGGGTTTACTGAAATACCCGGGGTAACACAAGTGTATTGTACATCGTAGGGTTTACTGAAATACCCAGGGTAACACAAGTGTATTGTACATGGTAGGGTTTACTGAAATACCCGGGGTAACACAAGTGTATTGTACATCGTAGGGTTTACTGAAATACCCGGGGTAACACAAGTGTATTGTACAGAGGATCTTTTTTTACAGATCAAATCTTCACAGCTTTACAATTCTGTCTTTCTTTGGAGGAAACAAGAGGCCCATGGGCCTAAATGATCATCTGACAAACACTTACAGCAGGGACACACCCCTCAATCTAAAGGGCTCAAACCAACATCATTACCATAAATTGTCTGTTCTCAGCCAGTTAGATTTGAGATCAAATTTGTTTTTTTTTCATCTATTTTGACATAAAGGAGGAATAAGATGTTAAAGCAAAATTTCAGCTAAGTTCCAATTTTGGCACCTCACCCCTTTGTCCCAAGGGGTCAGACCACACCCATATATATGAATTATGATTGCCCTTCCCCAATGATGTTTCAAACTAAATATGGTTGTAATCAGTTAAGGCATTAAGGAGGAGAAGCATTTTAAAGTTCTCCTTTTGGAGGCCCCATCCTTCTTTCCCCAGGGGTAGGACCTGCCAGTCAGTTTAACACCAAATGTGGTAGTAATCTGCTGTGGAGAAGCGTTTTGAAAGTAAAAGTCGAACAGCGACGACGGAAGGAGCACTATGGCTATAGGTCATCCTAATCCTGACCATCTGGGTCAGATGACCTAAAAATCAACAGTCTCACCTCTACAATACCTGAGAATCTCACCTGTACAATACCTGAGAATCTCACCTGTACAATACCTGAAAATCTCACCTGTACGATACCTGAGAATCACACCTGTACATTAATTCAGAATCTCACCTGTACAATACCTGAGAATCTCACCTGTACAATACCTGAAAATCTCACCTGTACAATACCTGAGAATCATACCTGTACATTAATTCAAAATCTCACATGTACAATTCCCGAGAATCACACCTGTACATTAATTCAAAATCTCACCTGTACGATACCTGAGAATCACACCTGTACATTAATTCAGAATCTCACATGTACAATACCTGAGAATCTCATCTGTACAATACCTGAGAATCACACCTGTACATTAATTTAGAATCTCACCTGTACAATACTTGAGAATCACACCTGTACATTAATTCAAAATCTCACATTTACAATACCTGAGAATCACCCCTGTACATTAATTCAAAATCTCACCTGTACGATACCTGAGAATCTCACCTGTACATCAACTCAGAATCTCACCTGTACAATACCTGAGAATCTCACCTGTACATCAACTCAGAATCTCACCTGTACAATACCTGAGAATCTCACCTGTACATTTACTCAGAATCTCACCTGTACGATACCTGAGAATCTCACCTGTACAATACCTGAGAATCTCACCTGTACAATACCTGAGAATCTCACCTGTATAATTGGTGTTCAAGACTCAAAATTGTGTCCGAATTGACGGCCTCCTTGAGTTGGAAGACTAGTCCGGCTCTGATTGATTCCACAATAGCTGGCGTTCCTCCCTCCTCCTTCAGCTCCGGCTCCTGTAGGTACCGATGTCCATCTCTCCTCACCTGACAAAGGTGTTTTATCAAAGTCAATCAAATCGTCATGATGTGCAAATGAGTCTACTAAACACACAGATTATACTTACATAAAACACTGATCCACCTCCACACTTATCAGGTACAACATTATGGAACAACTTCTTTTTAGCCACCAAAATACCTGTCAAAATCAAAATTCAACATTTCATCAAAAAGGCATGGACCTTTCCCAATATATTCTATATTTTGTTAAGAACTGGAAATATGTTTGCTCAATATAGACCCTAGATGCTATCTTGGAAATCTTTACATTTTACATTAATAATGCCTTAACAGATTACACTTAGTACATCCTTATTACACTTAGTACATCCTGGTTACACTAAGTACATCCTGATTACACTAAGTACATCCTGGTTACACTGAGTACATCCTGATTACATTAAGTACATCCTGGTTACACTAAGTACATCCTGGTTACACTGAGTACATCCTGGTTACACTGAGTACATCCTGGTTACACTAAGTACATCCTGATTACACTGAGTACATCCTGATTACACTGAGTACATCCTGATTACACTAAGTACATCCTGATTACACTAAGTACATCCTGGTTACACTAAGTACATCCTGATTACACTGAGTACATCCTGATTACACTAAGTACATCCTGGTTACACTAAGTACATCCTGATTACACTGAGTACATCTTGGTTACACTGAGTACATCCTGATTACACTGAGTACATCTTGGTTACACTGAGTACATCCTGATTACACTAAGTACATCCTGGTTACACTGAGTACATCCTGGTAACACTAAGTACATCCTGATTACACTAAGTACATCTTGGTTACACTGAGTACATCCTGATTACACTGAGTACATCCTGATTACACTGAGTACATCCTGATTACACTAAGTACATCCTGATTACACTAAGTACATCCTGGTTACACTAAGTACATCCTGGTTACACTGAGTACATCTTGGTTACACTAAGTACATCCTGATTACACTAAGTACATCCTGGTTACACTGAGTACATCCTGATTACACTGAGTACATCCTGGTTACACTAAGTACATCCTGATTACACTAAGTACATCTTGGTTACACTGAGTACATCCTGATTACACTGAGTACATCCTGGTTACACTAAGTACAACCTGATTACACTGAGTACATCCTGGTTACACTAAGTACATCCTGGTTACACTAAGTACATCCTGGTTACACTAAGTACATCCTGGTTACACTGAGTACATCCTGGTTACACTAAGTACATCCTGATTACACTAAGTACATTAACTCACCTGGTGTAGAGACCCCTCCTACAAACTTGTGGGGAGACACAAAAACAGCATCTTTATAGATATACGGCTGGTCGTCGCTAAAAAAACGAAACAAATACTCAAGTCAGATATACGGCTGGTCATCACTGTCAAACAAACACTCATGTCAGATATACGGCTGGTCGTCACTGTCAAACGAAACAAATACTCATGTCAGATATACGACTGGTCGTCACTGTCAAACGAAACAAATACTCATGTCAGATATACGGCTGGTCGTCACTGTCAAACGAAACAAATACTCATGTCAGATATACGGCTGGTCATCACTGTCAAACAAACACTCATGTCAGATATACGGCTGGTCGTCACTGTCAAACAAACACTCATGTCAGATATACGGCTGGTCATCACTGTCAAACAAACACTCATGTCAGATATACGGCTGGTCGTCACTGTCAAACAAACACTCATGTCAGATATACGGCTGGTCATCACTGTCAAACAAACACTCATGTCAGATATACGGCTGGTCATCACTGTCAAACAAACACTCATGTCAGATATATGACTGGTCGTCACTGTCAAACAAACACTCATGTCAGATATACGACTGGTCGTCACTGTCAAACGAAACAAATACTCATGTCAGATATATGACTGGTCATCACTGTCAAACGAAACAAATACTCATGTCAGATATACGACTGGTCGTCACTGTCAAACAAATACTCATGTCAGATATACGACTGGTCGTCACTGTCAAACAAACAAATACTTATGTCAGATATACGGCTGGTCATCACTGTCAAACAAATACTCATGTCAGATATACGACTGGTCGTCACTGTCAAACAAACAAATACTCATGTCAGATATACGACTGGTCGTCACTGTCAAACAAACAAATACTTATGTCAGATATACGGCTGGTCGTCACTGTCAAACAAACAAATACTCATGTCAGATATACGACTGGTCGTCACTGTCAAACAAACAAATACTTATGTCAGATATACGGCTGGTCGTCACTGTCAAACAAACAAATACTCATGTCAGATATACGACTGGTCGTCACTGTCAAACAAACAAATACTCATGTCAGATATACGGCTGGTCATCACTGTCAAACAAACACTAAGGTCAGATATACGACTGGTCGTCACTGTCAAACAAATACTCATGTCAGATATACGACTGGTCGTCACCGTCAAACAAACAAATACTCATGTCAGATATACGGCTGGTCATCACTGTCAAACAAACACTCATGTCAGATATACGACTGGTCGTCACTGTCAAACGAACACTCATGTCAGATATACGGCTGGTCATCACTGTCAAACAAACACTCATGTCAGATATACGACTGGTCATCACTGTCAAACAAATACTCATGTCAGATATACGGCTGGTCGTCACTGTCAAACAAACACTCATGTCAGATATACGACTGGTCGTCACTGTCAAACAAACACTCATGTCAGATATACGACTGGTCGTCACTGTCAAACGAAACAAATACTCATGTCAGATATACGACTGGTCGTCACTGTCAAACAAACACTCATGTCAGATATACGACTGGTCGTCACTGTCAAACAAACAAATACTCATGTCAGATATACGGCTGGTCGTCACTGTCAAACAAACAAACACTCATGTCAGATATACGACTGGTCGTCACTGTCAAACAAACACTCATGTCAGATATACGACTGGTCGTCACTGTCAAACAAACAAATACTCATGTCAGATATACGGCTGGTCATCACTGTCAAACAAACACTCATGTCAGATATACGGCTGGTCGTCACTGTCAAACAAATACTCATGTCAGATATACGACTGGTCATCACTGTCAAACAAACAAACACTCATGTCAGATATACGACTGGTCATCACTGTCAAACAAATACTCATGTCAGATAAACGGCTGGTCATCACTGTCAAACAAATACTCATGTCAGATATACGACTGGTCATCACTGTCAAACAAATACTATACTCATGTCAGATAAACGGCTGGTCATCACTGTCAAACAAATACTCATGTCAGATAAACGGCTGGTCATCACTGTCAAACAAATACTCATGTCAGATATACGACTGGTCATCACTGTCAAACAAATACTCATGTCAGATAAACGGCTGGTCATCACTGTCAAACAAACAAACACTCATGTCAGATATACGACTGGTCGTCACTGTCAAAACACTCATGTCAGATATACGGCTGGTCGTCACTGTCAAACAAACACTCATGTCAGATATACGGCTGGTCGTCACTGTCAAACAAACACTCATGTCAGATATACGGCTGGTCGTCACTGTCAAACAAACACTCATGTCAGATATACGACTGGTCGTCACTGTCAAACAAACACTCATGTCAGATATACGACTGGTCATCACTGTCAAACAAATACTCATGTCAGATATACGGCTGGTCATCATTGTCAAACAAACAAACACTCATGTCAGATATACAGCTGGTCATCACTGTCAAACAAACAAACACTCATGTCAGATATACATATAGTAACGACTGTTCTATTTATAGAAAAAGTGAACTCCACCAATCAGACACCTAGGAATGAGATCTGATGTAGATTGTATTCTGTACCTAGTATTGACTGGGTTCATGTCAATCCTCACATAAGGCGCTGCTGTAGCGTAGTCCCAGAAGGCCAGGGCACCATGACGATGGAGACGTATCGTGATAGTATCCACATCGACCAACATCCCGGTGATGTTTGAGGCAGCGCTGAGACAGCCTATTACCTGTCGGTCACTGTTCTGCCATAGCTGTGGAAACAATATGGTGTACCTAAACATACTATAATACAATCTAGAAGTCATTCTCGGTTTGGAGAACAAAAAGTCAAATATTTGTCGTAGTAAGCAGTCACCCAAATTGTATTCATATCGACTGTATACTACCATTTGGTAACAGTTCAATGCTTATATTTACATTCATAATTTTATTTTATTTACTGTAGCTTAAGACGCGTTTAAATTTGCCGCTTCTCCTATCACTGACGTCATCAAGTTCAAATACCGGAACAGCCGAAATTTCCAGAAGGAATAATATAGTCCCTCATGTCGTTATCAATAGCAATCACATGAAATGTTTTTTGCACAATTTGGCTTTATATTATATTTTATAAACGTTTGTAGATATCTTCAAATTGTTCACAATTGCATAATTTCTGATTGTTTAAAAATAAAGCCTTTTTTCGGCGCATGATATACGGTTAACATTTAGAAGTGATGCGCGTGAATGGGTACTGCACTGGACAGACTCGATTCCTCGGAAAGACTTATGTTTCTATCGACTGGATTTACGTTATTTTCAGAGGAATATCATCTCTTAAATTCTAAATGAACGTCGTCTTGACAGTAGGTGAAAACGATTCCAAGGATATTTCATTAGAAACAGAATCCAGTCTAACCGGTCACATCAGTGTCGCTAACTTAGCAGACGATGTTCAACTTCACAGGGGCTCGATTTTGGAGTAAGGTAGGCCTTTGACATCAGTGAATAACCACATAACTATAATGCATTCAGTAAGCATACACAACCAGAAACCATGTCGATACTGCCGGTTTTTCGCAAGATTTTTTTTTTTTAAATGCTGGACTTTCAATGTCGTGTCTAGCATTTCTGACAATTCGACAACGAGCCCCTGTGTGACGAGTGACAATTTGATTACTTCCTATAGATCAGGAATAGAGCTTATAATAATTTTGTGTCGAGTCGGTCGACTTCATTTTTTCTATTATTAAATTTTACTCTCATAACTCTGTTGCTTTTTTTTGTGGTGGTTTATGTAGATAAATGCTAGCATTCGAAATCTCTCCTGGCCGAATGTAACTGGAGACCATTGTTTTGACCAGCAACACCTGGGGCTGTATATCCCTACTCTGACCGAATCACTGTAAATTGTAGTATACATTCTCATGAATACAATTTGGTTTACTAGCGACATATATGCAAATACAGCACAGAATGTAAATATAAGGTGATAAGGATCTTCTAGATCAATTATAAGGTGATAAGGATCTTCTAGATCAATTCCAATATGATAAGGATCTTCTAGATCAATTCCAATATGATAAGGATCTTCTAGATCAATTCCAATATGATAAGGATCTTCTAGATCAATTCCAATAAGATAAGGATCTTCTAGATCAATTCCAATATGATAAGGATCTTCTAGATCTATTCCAATATGATAAGGATCTTCTAGATCAATTCCAATATGATAAGGATATTCTAGATCAATTCCAATAAGATAAGGATCTTCTAGATCAATTCCAATATGATAAGGATCTTCTAGATCAATTCCAATATGACAAGGATGTTCTAGATCAATTCCAATATGACAAGGATGTTCTAGATCAATTCCAATAAGATAAGGATGTTCTAGATCAATTCCAATAAGATAAGGATCTTCTAGATCAATTCCAATATGATAAGGATCTTCTAGATCAATTCCAATATGACAAGGATGTTCTAGATCAATTCCAATAAGATAAGGATCTTCTAGATCAATTCCAATAAGATAAGGATCTTCTAGATCAATTCCAATAAGATAAGGATCTTTTAGATCAATTCCAATATGACAAGGATGTTCTAGATCAATTCCAATATGACAAGGATGTTCTAGATCAATTCCAATAAGATAAGGATCTTCTAGATCAATTCCAATAAGATAAGGATCTTCTAGATCAATTCCAATGTGATAAGGATCTTCTAGATCAATTACAAGGTGATAAGGATCTTCTAGATCAATTCCAAGGTGATAAGGATCTTCTAGATCAATTATAAGGTGATAAGGATCTTCTAGATCAATTCCAAGGTGATAAGGATCTTCTAGATCAATTCCAATAAGATAAGGATCTTCTAGATCAATTCCAATATGATAAGGATCTTCTAGATCAATAAGTTCTTACCTGTAGTTTTGCCTCTAGGTCGGTCAGGCACACACACCCATGTTGGTCTTCCTTGATTCTAACTACCTGTAAAGACAACAAAAACTATGAGGTTTCAGGACGTTGATTCTAACTACCTGTAAAGACAACAAAAACTATGAGGTTTCAGGACGTTGATTCTAACTACCTGTAAAGACAACAAAAACTATGAGGTTTCAGGACGTTGTGTCTGCCCTTGTCTAAAGTTACAGAGGAGGAGATTCTATTAACCAATAATAGTTTGGGTAATGTCAAATTTCATCTATAAACAGGTATTAATGTCGTACTTCGTCTGTAACTAGGTATTAATGTCGTACTTCGTCTATAAACAGGTATTAATGTCGTACTTCGTCTATAAACAGGTATTAATGTCGTACTTCGTCTATAACCAGGTATTAATGTCGTACTTCGTCTATAACCAGGTATTAATGTCGTACTTCGTCTATAAACAGGTATTAATGTCGTACTTCGTCTATAAACAGGTATTAATGTCGTACTTCGTCTATAATCAGATATCAATGTCGTACTTCGTCTATAAACAGGTATTAATGTCGTACTTCGTCTATAATCAGATATCAATGTCGTACTTCGTCTATAACCATAGATTAATGTCGTACTTAATCTTTAATTAGATATTAATATCATACTCAATCTATAATTAGATATTACTATCATACTCAATCTATAATTAGATATTAATATCTTACTCAATCTATAATTAGATATTACTATCATACTCAATCTATAATTAGATATTAATATCATACTCAATCTATAATTAGATATTAATATCATACTCAATCTATAATTAGATATTACTATCATACTCAATCTATAATTAGATATTAATATCATACTCAATCTATAATAAGATATTAATATCATACTCAATCTATAATTAGATATTAATATCATACTCAATCTATAATTAGATATTACTATCATACTCAATCTATAATTAGATATTACTATCATACTCAATCTATAATTAGATATTAATATCATACTCAATCTATAATTAGATATTACTATCATACTCAATCTATAATTAGATATTAATATCATACTCAATCTATAATTAGATATTAATATCATACTCAATCTATAATTAGATATTACTATCATACTCAATCTATAATTAGATATTAATATCATACTCAATCTATAATTAGATATTAATATCATACTCAATCTATAATTAGATATTACTATCATACTCAATCTATGATAAGATATTAATATCACACTTTATCTATAATTAGATATTGATATCATACTCAATCTATAATTAGATATTGATATCATACTCAATCTATAATTAGATATTAATATCATACTTAATCTTTAATCAGATATGAATATCATACTTACATGTGAGTTTTACTGTGTTCTTTAGTTAAGCTTGTTTAATTTAACACATGCAGGGAGAGAAAAAACCCAGGTCCGATGGCCCAGGGCCAGTAGATTTGGTCGGTGGGCAAGTAAATATTACTGACTACTTACCCGATTGACAAGTGTAAAATTTCTCATTTTTTGTACCTTTCCCCTAGAGTAATTGAAGATACTACTATCTCAGTTTAATTGGACCACTATGTTTCACCTTTGGGCAAGTACTTTTGAATCCTAACTTGCACGAAGGACCAGTTATGCTGACATTTTTCTTCCTGTCCCGACATGTGAGTTTTTGTTTCTTTAGAAACCTACCTTAGCTCCCGCTTCCTTCCAAGGCAGAATTGTGGAATGGTGCTCATAGGAACTGACCAATACAACCTAAAACATAGCCGTGTACAATTATTTTCTCTTTGTAATAAACATGAAAGGTATGTAGAACCAAGCATTGATTTGGGTTTTTAATTGACTGATGCCAATGTTGTGTTTTCATTGCTTCATCCTTTATTGGAATTGGTCAATATACCGAAGCCTGGCAGAAAGTCTTTGTTACTATCTATAGGTTAAATCTTACAGTGAGATGTTGTCAACTAAGACAATAGGAAACACTAAGCAGAAACTTAACAAGAGGCCCAGGGGCCTTAACGGTCATCTGACTTTTAATTAAAACCCTTATATTATTGTAGTATGCATTCTCTGTAGCAAGTATATAGTGGCACTGTTGGCCATGGTGGCCATCTTGGATATCTGACCGACCCAATAAATAATAACACTTGGTCTGGACCATCTAAGGATCATTTCTGGTAAGTTAGAGCTGAATCCCACCGGTGGAATTTGAGAAGAAGTTTGAAATAGGTGTTGTTCAGGAAAACCATGATTGCGCAATCATGTTACAAAATGGCCGCCATTGCTGCCATTTCAAAGTTTTTACAAGGCCGAAAAAATAACAACACTTTGTTGGCACTCCTTCCTTAACATTCTCACCAATTTCGAGCTCAATGGCACCAGTGGAACTGCAGAAGAAGTTTAAAATGTGTTTTTTAAGATGGCGGATATGGTGGCCATCTTGGATTTCGGACCGACCCGAAAAATAACATCACTTGGTCGGGATCATATCAGGATCATTTCAGGCAATTTTAAGCTCAAAAGCACCGGTGGAACCGGAGAAGAAGTTTAAAATGTGTTTTCAAAATGGCGGCTATGGGGGCCATCTTGGATTTCGGACCGACCCGAAAAATAACAACACTTGGTCGGGATCATATCGGGATCATTTCAGGCAAGTTTCAGCTCAATAGCACTGGTGGAACTTAAGAAGTTTAAAATGTGTTTTTCAAGATGGCGGCTATGGCGGCCATCTTGGATTTTGGACCGACCCGAAAAATAACAACACTTCGTCGGGATCATCTCAGGATCATTTCAGGCAAGTTTCAGCTCAAGAGCACTGGTGGAACTTGAGAAGAAGTTTAAAATGTGTTTTTCAAGATGGCGGCTATGGCGGCTATGGCGGCCATCTTGGATTTTGGACCGACCCGAAAAATAACAACACTTGGTCGGGATCATATCAGGATCATTTCAGGCAAGTTTCAGCTCAATAGCACTGGTGGAACTTGAGAAGAAGTTTAAAATGTGTTTTTCAAGATGGCGGCTATGGCGGCCATCTTGGATTTCGGACCAACCCGAAAAATAACAATACTTGGTCAGGATCATCTCAGGATCATTTCAGGCAAGTTTCAGCTCAAAAGCACTGGTGGAACTTGAGAAGAAGTTTAAAATGTGTTTTTCAAGATGGCGGCTATGGCGGCCATCTTGGATTTCGGATCGACCCGAAAAATAACAACACTTGGTCGGGATCATCTCAGGATCATTTCTGGCAAGTTTCAGCCCAACAGCACTGGTGGAACTTGAGAAGAAGTTTAAAATGTGTTTTTCAAGATGGCGGCTATGGCGGCCATCTTGGATTTCGGACTGACCCGAAAAATAACAACACTTGGTCAGGACCATCTCAGGATCATTTCAGGCAAGTTTCAGCTTAATCCCACTGGTGGAACTTGAGAAGAAGATTGAAATGTGAAAAGTTTACGCACGGCGCACGACGACGGACGAAGCATGATGACTATAGGTCATCCTGACCCTTCGGGTCAGATGACCTAAAAAGGTGACAGCTGTTTGTTTGTTTGTTTACTGGGTCTATCACCCGGTAAACAGACCAGGGACTTAAAAAGGTGACTGCTGTTTGTTTGTTTGTTTACTGGGTCTATCACCCGGTAAACAGACCAGGGACTTAAAAAGGTGACTGCTGTTTGTTTGTTTGTTTGTTTACTGGGTCTATCGCCCGGTAAACAGACCAGGGACTTAAAAAAGTGACAGCTGTTTGTTTGTTTGTTTGTTTGTTTACTGGGTCTATCGCCCAGTAAACAGACCAGGGACTTAAAAAGGTGACAGCTGTTTGTTTGTTTGTTTACTGGGTCTATCGCCCGGTAAACAGACCAGGGACTTAAAAAGGTGACAGCTGTTTGTTTGTTTGTTTATTGTTTGCTGGGTCAATCGCCGAGGTGACTTAATAAGGTTACAAGAGGTAAGGTTAGGTTACTGGGGACTTAATTAGGTTACAGGAGGTAAGGTTAGGTTACTGGGGACTTAATTAGGTTACAGGAGGTAAGGTTAGGTTACTGGGGACTTAATTAGGTTACAAGAGGTAAGGTTAGGTTACTGGGGACTTAATTAGGTTACAAGAGGTAAGGTTAGGTTACTGGGGACTTAGTTAGGTTACAAGAGTTAAGGTTAGGTTACTGGGGACTAAGTTAGGTTACAAGAGGTAAGGTTAGGTTACTGGGGACTTAATAAGTTAAAAGAGGTAAGGTTAGGTTACTGGGGACTAAGTTAGGTTACAGGAGGTAAGGTTAGGTTACTGGGGACTTTGTTAGGTTACAAGAGGTAAGGTTAGGTTACTGGGGACTAAGTTAGGTTACAAGAGGTAAGGTTAGGTTACTGGGGACTTAGTTAGGTTACAGGAGGTAAGGTTAGGTTACTGGGGATTTAATTAGGTTACAAGAGTTAAGGTTAGGTTACTGGGGACTTAATTAGGTTACAAGAGGTAAGGTTAGGTTACTAGGGACTAAGTTAGGTTACAAGAGGTAAGGTTAGGTTACTTGGGACTTAGTTAGGTTACAGGAGGTAAGGTTAGGTTACTGGGGACTTAATTAGGCTACAAGAGGTAAGGTTAGGTTACTGGGGACTTAGTTATGCTACAGGAGGTAAGGTTAGGTTACTGGGGACTTAATTAGGTTACAAGAGTTAAGGTTAGGTTACTGGGGACTTACTTAGGTTACAAGAGTTAAGGTTAGGTTACTGGGGACTTAATTAGGTTACAAGAGTTAAGGTTAGGTTACTTGGGACTTAGTCAGGTTAAAAGAGGACAGATAGACAGACAGATTCTTTATTAGCTAGGTTACAAGAGGTAAGGTTAGGTTACTGAGGACTTAGTTAGGTTACAAGAGTTAAGGTTAGGTTACTTGGGACTTAGCTAGGTTACAAGAGGTAAGGTTAGGTTACTTGGGACTTAGTTAGGTTACAAGAGTTAAGGTTAGGTTACTTGGGACTTAGCTAGGTTACAAGAGGTAAGGTTAGGTTACTGAGGACTTAGCTAGGTTACAAGAGGTAAGGTTAGGTTACTGGGGAATAAGTTAGGTTACAATAGTTTGTTTGGTTTGTTTTTTGTTTAACGTCCTATTAACAACCAGGGTCATTTAAAGACTGGGGACTTTATTAGGTTATTAGGTTACCAGAGACTTTGTTAGGTTATCGGTGATTTTGTTATGTTACTGGAGACTGTTAGGTTACTGGAGACTTTGTTAGGTTACTGGAGACTTTGTTAGGTTACTGGGGACTTTGTTAGGTTACTGGAGACTTTATTAGGTTACTGGAGACTTTGTTAGGTTACTGGAGACTTTGTTAGGTTATCAGAGACTGTGTTAGGTTACTAGAGACTTTGTTAGGTTACTGGAGACTTTGTTAGGTTACAAGAGATTTTGTTAGGTTACTGGAGACTTTGTTAGGTTACCGGAGACTTTGTTAGGTTACTGGAGACTTTGTTAGGTTACTGGAGACTTTGTTAGGTTACTGGAGACTTTGTTAGGTTACTGGAGACTTTGTTAGGTTACTGGGGACTTTGTTAGGTTACCGGAGGCTTTGTTAGGTTACCGGAGGCTTTGTTAGGTTACCGGAGACTTTGTTAGGTTACCGGAGACTTTGTTAGGTTACCGGAGACTTTGTTAGGTTACTGGAGACTTTGTTAGGTTACTGGAGACTTTGTTAGGTTACTGGAGACTTTGTTAGGTTACTGGAGACTTTGTTAGGTTACTGGAGACTTTGTTAGGTTACTGGAGGCTTCGTTAGGTTACTGGAGACTTTGTTGGGTTACTGGAGACTTTGTTAGGTTACCGAAGACTTTGTTAGGTTACTGGAGATTTTGTTAGGTTACCGGAGGCTTTGTTAGGTTACTGGAGGCTTTGGTTAGGTTACCGGAGACTTTGTTAGGTTACCGGAGACTTTGTTAGGTTACCAGAGACTTTGTTAGGTTACTAGAGACTTTGTTGGGTTACTGGAGACTTTGTTAGGTTACTGGAGACTTTGTAAGGTTACTGGAGATTTTGTTAGGTTACTGGAGACTTTGTAAGGTTACTGGAGACTTTGTTAGGTTACTGGAGACTTTGTTAGGTTACCGGAGACTTTGTTAGGTTACCGGAGACTTTGTTAGGTTACTGGAGACTTTGTTAGGTTACTGGAGACTTTGTTAGGTTACTGGAGACTTTGTTAGGTTACTGGAGACTTTGTTAGGTTACTGGGGACTTTGTTAGGTTACCGGAGGCTTTGTTAGGTTACTGGAGGCTTTGTTAGGTTACCGGAGACTTTGTTAGGTTACCGGAGACTTTGTTAGGTTACCGGAGACTTTGTTAGGTTACCAGAGACTTTGTTAGGTTACTGGAGACTTTGTTAGGTTACTGGAGACTTTGTTAGGTTACTGGGGACTTTGTTAGGTTACTGGAGACTTTGTTAGGTTACTGGAGACTTTGTTAGGTTACCGAAGACTTTGTTGGGTTACAGAAGACTGTGTTGGGTTACAGGAGACTGTGTTGGGTTACTGGGGACTTTGTTAGGTTACTGGGGACTTTGTTAGGTTACTGGAGACTTTGTTAGGTTACTGGAGACTTTGTTGGGTTACTGGAGACTTTGTTAGGTTACTGGAGACTTTGTTAGGTTACTGGAGACTTTGTTAGGTTACTGGGGACTTTGTTAGGTTACCGGAGGCTTTGTTAGGTTACTGGAGACTTTGTTAGGTTACCAGAGACTTTGTTAGGTTACTGGAGACTTTGTTAGGTTACTGGAGACTTTGTTAGGTTACTGGAGACTTTGTTAGGTTACTGGAGATTTTGTTAGGTTACCGGAGACTTTGTTAGGTTACTCGAGACTTTGTTAGGTAACTGGAGACTTTGTTAGGTTACTGGAGGCTTTGTTAGGTTACTGGAGACTTTGTTAGGTTACTGGAGACTTTGTTAGGTTACCGAAGACTTTGTTGGGTTACTGGGGACTTTGTTAGGTTACTGGAGACTTTGTTAGGTTACTGGAGGCTTCGTTAGGTTACTGGAGACTTTGTTGGGTTACTGGAGACTTTGTTAGGTTACCGAAGACTTTGTTAGGTTACTGGAGATTTTGTTAGGTTACCGGAGGCTTTGTTAGGTTACCGGAGACTTTGTTAGGTTACTAGAGACTTTGTTAGGTTACCGAAGATTTTGTTAGGTTACTGGAGATTTTGTTAGGTTACCGGAGGCTTTGTTAGGTTACTGGAGGCTTTGGTTAGGTTACCGGAGACTTTGTTAGGTTACCGGAGACTTTGTTAGGTTACCAGAGACATTGTTAGGTTACTAGAGACTTTGTTGGGTTACTGGAGACTTTGTTAGGTTACTGGAGACTTTGTAAGGTTACTGGAGATTTTGTTAGGTTACTGGAGACTTTGTAAGGTTACTGGAGACTTTGTTAGGTTACTGGAGACTTTGTTAGGTTACTGGAGACTTTGTTAGGTTACCGGAGACTTTGTTAGGTTACCAGAGACTTTGTTAGGTTACTGGAGACTTTGTTAGGTTACCAGAGACTTTGTTAGGTTACTGGGGACTTTGTTAGGTTACCGGAGGCTTTGTTAGGTTACTGGAGGCTTTGTTAGGTTACCGGAGACTTTGTTAGGTTACCGGAGACTTTGTTAGGTTACCGGAGACTTTGTTAGGTTACCAGAGACTTTGTTAGGTTACTGGAGACTTTGTTAGGTTACTGGAGACTTTGTTAGGTTACTGGGGACTTTGTTAGGTTACTGGAGACTTTGTTAGGTTACTGGAGACTTTGTTAGGTTACCGAAGACTTTGTTGGGTTACAGAAGACTGTGTTGGGTTACAGGAGACTGTGTTGGGTTACTGGGGACTTTGTTAGGTTACTGGGGACTTTGTTAGGTTACTGGAGACTTTGTTAGGTTACTGGAGACTTTGTTGGGTTACTGGAGACTTTGTTAGGTTACTGGAGACTTTGTTAGGTTACTGGAGACTTTGTTAGGTTACTGGGGACTTTGTTAGGTTACCGGAGGCTTTGTTAGGTTACTGGAGACTTTGTTAGGTTACCAGAGACTTTGTTAGGTTACTGGAGACTTTGTTAGGTTACTGGAGACTTTGTTAGGTTACTGGAGACTTTGTTAGGTTACCGAAGACTTTGTTAGGTTACTGGAGATTTTGTTAGGTTACCGGAGACTTTGTTAGGTTACTCGAGACTTTGTTAGGTAACTGGAGACTTTGTTAGGTTACTGGAGGCTTTGTTAGGTTACTGGAGACTTTGTTAGGTTACTGGAGACTTTGTTAGGTTACCGAAGACTTTGTTGGGTTACTGGGGACTTTGTTAGGTTACTGGAGACTTTGTTAGGTTACTGGAGGCTTCGTTAGGTTACTGGAGACTTTGTTGGGTTACTGGAGACTTTGTTAGGTTACCGAAGACTTTGTTAGGTTACTGGAGATTTTGTTAGGTTACCGGAGGCTTTGTTAGGTTACCGGAGACTTTGTTAGGTTACTAGAGACTTTGTTAGGTTACTGGGGACTTTGTTAGGTTACTGGAGACTTTGTTAGGTTACTGGAGACTTTGTTAGGTTACTGGAGACTTTGTTAGGTTACTGGAGACTTTGTTAGGTTACTGGAGACTTTGTTAGGTTACAGCAGACTTTGTTAGGTTACTGGAGACTTTGTTAGGTTACTGGAGACTTTGTTAGGTTACTGGAGGCTTTGTTAGGTTACTGGAGACTTTGTTAGGTTACCGAAGACTTTGTTGGGTTACTGGGGACTTTGTTAGGTTACTGGAGACTTTGTTAGGTTACTGGAGACTTTGTTAGGTTACTGGAGGCTTTGTTAGGTTACTGGAGACTGTGTTGGGTTACTGGAGACTTTGTTAGGTTACTGGAGACTTTGTTAGGTTACTGGAGACTTTGTTAGGTTACTGGAGACTTTGTTAGGTTACTAGAGACTTTGTTAGGTTACTGGAGACTGTGTTGGGTTACTGGAGACTTTGTTAGGTTACTGGAGACTGTGTTGGGTTACTGGAGACTGTGTTGGGTTACTGGAGACTTTGTTAGGTTACTAGAGACTTTGTTAGGTTACTGGAGACTTTGTTAGGTTACTGGAGACTTTGTTAGGTTACTGGGGACTTTGTTAGGTTACTGGAGACTTTGTTAGGTTACCGGAGACTTTGTTAGGTTACTGGAGACTTTGTTAGGTTACTGGAGACTTTGTTAGGTTACTGGAGGCTTTGTTAGGTTACAGGAGACTGTGTTGGGTTACAGGAGACTGTGTTGGGTTACTGATGACTTTGTTAGGTTACTGGGGACTTTGTTAGGTTACTGGGGACTTTGTTAGGTTACCAGAGACTTTGTTAGGTTACTGGGGACTTTGTTAGGTTACTGGAGACTGTTAGGTTACTGGAGACTTTGTTAGGTTACTGGAGACTTTGTTAGGTTACTGGAGGCTTTGTTAGGTTACTGGAGACTTTGTTAGGTTACTGGAGACTTTGTTAGGTTACTGGAGACTTTGTTAGGTTACCAGAGACTTTGTTAGGTTACTGGAGACTTTGTTAGGTTACTGGGGACTTTGTTAGGTTACTGGAGACTTTGTTAGGTTACTGGAGACTTTGTTAGGTTACTGGAGACTTTGTTAGGTTACCGGAGACTTTGTTAGGTTACTGGAGACTTTGTTAGGTTACTGGAGACTTTGTTAGGTTACTGGGGACTTTGTTAGGTTACTGGAGACTGTTAGGTTACTGGAGACTTTGTTAGGTTACTGGAGACTTTGTTAGGTTACTGGGGACTTTGTTAGGTTACTGGAGGCTTTGTTAGGTTACTGGAGACTTTGTTAGGTTACTGGAGACTTTGTTACTGGAGACTTTGTTAGGTTACCAGAGACTTTGTTAGGTTACTGGAGACTTTGTTAGGTTACTGGAGACTTTGTTAGGTTACTGGAGACTTTGTTAGGTTACTGGAGACTTTGTTAGGTTACCGGAGACTTTGTTAGGTTACTGGAGATTTTGTTAGGTTACTGGAGATTTTGTTAAGTTACAGCAGACTTTGTTAAGTTACCGAAGACTTTGCTTAGTTACCGGAGGCTTTGTTAGGTTCAGGGCATGGATCAGTTTGTGGACTGCTGCAGTGGTTCCACTTCCGCAGAAGATCACAGAGTCATGTTCACTTGCATGGACAGCATTCCGAATAACATCTCTGTAAATAACAGAAATACATTCAACATAATCATCTATGATAAATCATCATTAACATCACACAGCCAGACACTCTGCAAGCTTTTCATTATAAATCACACCTAATCATTGGTTTAACAGGATAGTTTTATACCTGACTTTGTGTGTAGAGAGGTGTGACATTGTTATACCTGACTTTGTGTCTATAGAGGTGATACATTGTTATACCTGACTTTGTGTCTATAGAGGTGATACATTGTTATACCTGACTTTGTGTCTATAGAGGTGATACATTGTTATACCTGACTTTGTGTCTATAGAGGTGATACATTGTTATACCTGACTTTGTGTCTATAGAGGTGATACATTGTTATACCTGACTTTGTGTCTATAGAGGTGATACATTGTTATACCTGACTTTGTGTCTATAGAGGTGATACATTGTTATACCTGACTTTGTGTCTATAGAGGTGATACATTGTTATACCTGACTTTGTGTCTATAGAGGTGATACATTGTTATACCTGACTTTGTGTCTATAGAGGTGATACATTGTTATACCTGACTTTGTGTCTATAGAGGTGATACATTGTTATACCTGACTTTGTGTCTGTAGAGGTGATACATTGTTATACCTGACTTTGTGTCTATAGAGGTGATACATTGTTATACCTGACTTTGTGTCTATAGAGGTGATACATTGTTATACCTGACTTTGTGTCTATAGAGAGGTGATACATTGTTATACCTGACTTTGTGTCTATACAGGTGATACATTGTTATACCTGACTTTGTGTCTATAGAGGTGATACATTGTTATACCTGACTTTGTGTCTGTAGAGGTGATACATTGTTATACCTGACTTTGTGTCTATAGAGAGGTGATACATTGTTATACCTGACTTTGTGTCTATAGAGGTGATACATTGTTATACCTGACTTTGTGTCTATAGAGGTGATACATTGTTATACCTGACTTTGTGTCTATAGAGGTGATACATTGTTATACCTGACTTTGTGTCTGTAGAGGTGATACATTGTTATACCTGACTTTGTGTCTATAGAGGTGATACATTGTTATACCTGACTTTGTGTCTATAGAGGTGATACATTGTTATACCTGACTTTGTGTCTGTAGAGGTGATACATTGTTATACCTGACTTTGTGTCTGTAGAGGTGATACATTGTTATACCCGACTTTGTGTCTATAGAGGTGATACATTGTTATACCTGACTTTGTGTCTGTAGAGGTGATACATTGTTATACCTGGCTTTGTGTCTATAGAGGTGATACATTGTTATACCTGACTTTGTGTCTATAGAGATGTGATACATTGTTATACCTGACTTTGTGTCTGTAGAGGTGATACATTGTTATACCTGACTTTGTGTCTATAGAGATGTGATACATTGTTATACCTGACTTTGTGTCTATAGAGAGGTGATACATTGTTATACCTGACTTTGTGTCTATAGAGAGGTGATACATTGTTATACCTGACTTTGTGTCTATAGAGATGTGATACATTGTTATACCTGACTTTGTGTCTATAGAGGTGATACATTGTTATACCTGACTTTGTGTCTATAGAGGTGATACATTGTTATACCTGACTTTGTGTCTATAGAGGTGATACATTGTTATACCTGACTTTGTGTCTATAGAGAGGTGATACATTGTTATACCTGACTTTGTGTCTATAGAGGTGATACATTGTTATACCTGACTTTGTGTCTATAGAGGTGATACATTGTTATACCTGACTTTGTGTCTATAGAGAGGTGATACATTGTTATACCTGACTTTGTGTCTATAGAGGTGATACATTGTTATACCTGACTTTGTGTCTATAGATGTGATACATTGTTATACCTGACTTTGTGTCTGTAGAGGTGATACATTGTTATACCTGACTTTGTGTCTATAGAGGTGATACATTGTTATACCTGACTTTGTGTCTATAGAGGTGATACATTGTTATACCTGACTTTGTGTCTATAGAGAGGTGATACATTGTTATACCTGACTTTGTGTCTATAGAGGTGATACATTGTTATACCTGACTTTGTGTCTATAGAGGTGATACATTGTTATACCTGACTTTGTGTCTATAGAGGTGATACATTGTTATACCTGACTTTGTGTCTATAGAGGTGATACATTGTTATACCTGACTTTGTGTGTAGAGAGGTGATACATTGTTATACCTGACTTTGTGTCTATAGAGGTGATACATTGTTATACCTGACTTTGTGTCTATAGAGGTGATACATTGTTATACCTGACTTTGTGTCTATAGAGAGGTGATACATTGTTATACCTGACTTTGTGTCTATAGAGGTGATACATTGTTATACCTGACTTTGTGTGTAGAGAGGTGATACATTGTTATACCTGACTTTGTGTCTATAGAGGTGATACATTGTTATACCTGACTTTGTGTCTATAGAGGTGATACATTGTTATACCTGACTTTGTGTCTATAGAGGTGATACATTGTTATACCTGACTTTGTGTCTATAGAGATGTGATACATTGTTATACCTGACTTTGTGTCTATAGAGGTGATACATTGTTATACCTGACTTTGTGTCTATAGAGGTGATACATTGTTATACCTGACTTTGTGTCTATAGAGGTGATACATTGTTATACCTGACTTTGTGTCTATAGAGGTGATACATTGTTATACCTGACTTTGTGTCTGTAGAGGTGATACATTGTTATACCTGACTTTGTGTCTATAGAGGTGATACATTGTTATACCTGACTTTGTGTCTATAGAGAGATGATACATTGTTATACCTGACTTTGTGTCTGTAGAGGTGATACATTGTTATACCTGACTTCGTGTCTATAGAGAGGTGATACATTGTTATACCTGACTTTGTGTCTATAGAGGTGATACATTGTTATACCTGACTTTGTGTCTATAGAGGTGATACATTGTTATACCTGACTTTGTGTCTGTAGAGAGGTGATACATTGTTATACCTGACTTTGTGTCTATAGAGGTGATACATTGTTATACCTGACTTTGTGTCTAGAGAGGTGATACATTGTTATACCTGACTTTGTGTCTATAGAGGTGATACATTGTTATACCTGACTTTGTGTCTGTAGAGAGGTGATACATTGTTATACCTGACTTTGTGTCTATAGAGGTGATACATTGTTATACCTGACTTTGTGTCTATAGAGGTGATACATTGTTATACCTGACTTTGTGTCTATAGAGGTGATACATTGTTATACCTGACTTTGTGTCTATAGAGGTGATACATTGTTATACCTGACTTTGTGTCTATAGAGGTGATACATTGTTATACCTGACTTTGTGTCTATAGAGGTGATACATTGTTATACCTGACTTTGTGTCTATAGAGGTGATACATTGTTATACCTGACTTTGTGTCTATAGAGGTGATACATTGTTATACCTGACTTTGTGTCTATAGAGGTGATACATTGTTATACCTGACTTTGTGTCTATAGAGGTGATACATTGTTATACCTGACTTTGTGTCTGTAGAGGTGATACATTGTTATACCTGACTTTGTGTCTATAGATGTGATACGTTGTTATACCTGACTTTGTGTCTATAGAGATGTGATACATTGTTATACCTGACTTTGTGTCTGTAGAGGTGATACATTGTTATACCTGACTTTGTGTCTATAGAGGTGATACATTGTTATACCTGACTTTGTGTCTGTAGAGGTGATACATTGTTATACATGACTTTGTGTCTATAGAGAGGTGATACATTGTTATACCTGACTTTGTGTCTATAGAGGTGATACATTGTTATACCTGACTTTGTGTCTATAGAGGTGATACATTGTTATACCTGACTTTGTGTCTATAGAGGTGATACATTGTTATACCTGACTTTGTGTCTATAGAGAGGTGATACATTGTTATACCTGACTTTGTGTCTATAGAGGTGATACATTGTTATACCTGGCTTCGTGTCTATAGAGGTGATACATTGTTATACCTGACTTTGTGTCTGTAGAGGTGATACATTGTTATACCTGACTTTGTGTCTATAGAGAGGTGATACATTGTTATACCTGACTTTGTGTCTATAGAGGTGATACATTGTTATACCTGACTTTGTGTCTATAGAGGTGATACATTGTTATACCTGACTTTGTGTCTATAGAGGTGATACATTGTTATACCTGACTTTGTGTCTATAGAGAGGTGATACATTGTTATACCTGACTTTGTGTCTATAGAGGTGATACATTGTTATACCTGACTTTGTGTCTGTAGAGGTGATACATTGTTATACCTGACTTTGTGTCTATAGAGAGGTGATACATTGTTATACCTGACTTTGTGTCTATAGAGGTGATACATTGTTATACCTGACTTTGTGTCTATAGAGGTGATACATTGTTATACCTGGCTTCGTGTCTGTACAGTGTGGTCTGTAGAGAGGTGATACTGGTAGTTGTGTGAGTATTTCCGTAGTCAGGTAGCACTTCATTCTGTATGTAATCTTCAATAAATTTCAATCCTCTGAAAAATGCAACGAAAAATTTAAATCTTACATAATATCAAATTCAAATCTTACATAATATCAAATTTAAATCTTACATAATATCAAATTTAAATCTGACAAAATATCAAATTTAAATCTTACATGATATCTATATGCTTACTTTTCAGTCAAATATAGATTTCTTTAAGTTTCCATTGAAGACGGCTGGATCTAATTGATAAATATGAGTTCCCATTGATAAAGATAGATTCTCACCAAGCAAATCACTAACCTGCTTTACAATTGTACGTCAATTCTGACTGGCCTGAGTATATCAACTTTGACTGGCCTGAGTATATCAACTCTGACTAGCTTGAGTACATCAACTATGACTGGCCTGAGTATATCAACTATGACTGGCCTGAGTACATCAACTATGACTGGCCTGAGTACATCAACTATGACTGGCCTGAGTATATCAACTATGACTGGCTTGAGTATATCAACTATGACTGGCCTGAGTATATCAACTATGACTGGCTTGAGTATATCAACTATGACTGGCCTGAGTACATCAACTATGACTGGCCTGAGTATATCAACTATGACTGGCCTGAGTATATCAGCTATGACTGGCTTGAGTATATCAACTATGACTGGCCTGAGTATATCAACTATGACTGGCCTGAGTACAACAACTATGACTGGCTTGAGTATATCAACTATGACTGGCCTGAGCATATCAACTATGACTGGCTTGAGTATATCAACTATGACTGGCCTGAGTACAACAACTATGACTGGCCTGAGTATATCAGCTATGACTGGCTTGAGTATATCAACTATGACTGGCCTGAGTATATCAACTATGACTGGCCTGAGTACAACAACTATGACTGGCCTGAGTATATCAACTATGACTGGCCTGAGTACAACAACTATGACTGGCCTGAGTACATCAACTATGACTGGCCTGAGTATATCAACTATGACTGGCCTGAGTATATCAACTATGACTGGCCTGAGTATATCAACTATGACTGGCCTGAGTATATCAACTATGACTGGCCTGAGTATATCAACTATGACTGGCCTGAGTATATCAACTATGACTGGCCTGAGTACATCACCTATGACTGGCTTGAGTATATCAACTCTGACTGGCCTGAGTATATCAACTATGACTGGCTTGAGTATATCAACTATGACTGGCCTGAGTATATCAACTATGACTGGCCTGAGTATATCAACTGTGACTGGCTTGAGTACAACAACTATGACTGGCTTGAGTACAACAACTCTGACTGGCCTGAGTACATCAACTATGACTGGCCTGAGTATATCAACTATGACTGGCCTGAGTATATCAACTATGACTGGCTTGAGTATATCAACTGTGACTGGCTTGAACTTACCTTCCCGAAGCTGTGTAATCCAGGTATGTCACTGAAACACATTAAAATTGTCGTCATTCATCAAAACATTAAAACTCTGGCCACACTGCTGGAACTACATCACATGTAAATAATCCAACAGATCAAGTTTAACTTAGAATGAAGGCTATAGTGTGTCATGTGCTATTTGTACCACAAATCTAGCAGTGTACAAAATGGTATGACTTTGGAGAGGTTTGGTTTGGTTTGTTTAACGTCCTATTAACAGCCAGTGTCATTTAAGGACATGCCAGGTTTTGGAGGTGGGGGAACGCCGAAGAACCCTGAGAAAAACCACCAGTCTACGGTCAGTACCTGGCAACTGCCCAACTTAGGTTTCGAACTCGCAACTCAGAGGTGGAGGGCTAGTGATAAAGTGTCGGGACACCTTAACCACTCGGCCACTGTGGCCCCTACGGAGGGGTTTATGTTGTTGAAGTAAAAACCATTCTGCCTATTTATCCACTTCAATACTGTAGGTATATAGATGCTAGTATGAGCTTCCTTTGCTATGTTGAAAACGACCCAACCCGGCCAAGAGTTGGATGCTTCATTTACCATTAATGTGAACATTAAAATAATCAAACATAAACTTATCCAATTTAGATTGATGGCTGAGAGACAATAAAAAATGTCATTTTTTTCAATAAAAAATTATCATAAAACATTTTTTATTGAAAAAAATGACATTTTTTATTGTCTCGCAGCCATCAATCTAAATTGGATATTACAGATCATGTGACCTTATCTGGTTGCTAAAACAAACAAAATGCTGAAAACTTCAAGTTCACAGAGAAAGTGGATGAACATAATTATTCATAAGAAACTTTAACAGTTCAAATACATAGGTATAAGGTATAAATATTTGATCTTTGACTGATGTGCGATATTGACACACTCGCTACTTCTGAACCAGGCCAGTGGAAACTGTTCTCAGACATGTGACTCTAAGCCATTATTGCTCAATTTCATGTTTCTGCCAAGGAATTCTGATGATCATCAGCTACCCAATTAACAAAATATATTAAAGTAGATAAATAGCAAGAATTTTTTGGACAATGTTACTGAACTGATTTATTTACTTGTTCAAACAATATCATGTTTATTAACTATAATATAAACAAGCATTCATTTCTATAGTCTGCTGGCCATAATCCCAGATCCTAAAATTCTGACCAGTCACCTGTTTATGAACAGGTGACCGTCATAAGTGTGTTGAGACTGGGTGCGTCTAAAGAGGGTCATGTGAGGAATGAATGTCCTGTAAGGTTTCTGCACGCCCTGCAGTTCCTTAAATGATATTTTTCAATTATTTTTTCTGTAACATACAAATGAACCCCTAGCTAAGCTAATAAGAAGCAAAATTTGACATTCGATACATGTTGATCACAACATAAAAATTATAAAGGTTACGTAGGTTCGAAAAATCACTTGACAACATTGTGATTGTTAGTGCGAAGGTTTTTGATATCTGTAATTATCAAGTTGGCAGTTGGATATGTATATATGGCATTTGTTATTGTGTTACATAATGTGAATTTAAGGGTCAGGGTTAACTGACCAACAGATAGGTTCCCCCACCTAATACTGCGTCAAACACTGGAATGCAAGGTATGTGTGAGGGAGTTGTCCTGATTGGTTGTTGCAGTGAGCAGGTGAGTACATGCGCATGCTAAACACCTGTCAATACCCTGTACCAGCACCCTTTCCATATTATATAAAGAGTCCTAGGCTCGGTTATAACCTGAACAAGAACGTTAAGCCCCATCAATCAATCAATCAATCAATCAATCAATTTCCATATTATTCCAGATACGGCACTCAGGCGTACAACATGATTGTACAATTCCTCCGTCCCTGGTAAGTCGTATCAATATGATTGTTATCTGGTAATATAATATGAAGATCCTACATTTGTACATTTAATCTTTTCAAATATTTACGTTCATGTCAGTGTTCTTGTTATTAATGTCGTATTTGTACATTTCAAGGCCTGATGATTAAACCCTAAACTTCATCGAAGTTGTCTGTGTTGTAATCTTCATGCAATTGGAGGAAATAAAGATATCTATCTATCTATGCATGTAACCCTTGTAAATACTACTACTAGCAGCAATATACCGCTCGACTACAAAGATCTTCTCTTTAGCTCGATCGGTTGAGCGTCAGACTAGTAAGCCAGATGTCCCAGGTTAGATCCCTAATGGAGGCAGTGATGTATATTTAATCAACCATGCGCTCTGTTACAATTATGCAAACAAATCAGATAATTTCACATTGCACAATATCGCTGATTTTACCTTTTCTGAGACCAAAGGGTCCACTGAACACTTTGTCGTTGCCAATTATATTTTGTGAGATGTACTTAATCAAACTGTTAGTCTTGGTACTCTCAGACAAATCTACGTGTGTCTCGGTATCCGGTATAGAGTAGAACCGTCGGTCTTTCGGTGTGGTCACTTCCATGCTTTCCGCCATTGCGTATTCTACGTCGTCTAAACGCTTAACTTATGGGAGTGACTAATGTACTCACTTGACCCAGATTCAATCCGGAATATAAGAACTGCTTCGGGATTAACTTTTCAAAATAGCTACCGGTCTAGTAACCTATAGATGTGTGTTGTATTCATGCTTTGTTTGTATCACAATTAGGTAAATCTCCTAGAATCGATAGCATTCTTAATGATTTTTTTTTCATCAAAAATAAGGAGACATTTGCCACTATTATCTATTATTTTTGTCTTAAAAAAATGATGTTTATGGTACCATTACGAAGAAATTACGTTCTTTATTTATATTTATGGAGACATGGGTAAATTGTCAATTATTTACCCATGGAGACAAGGGTAAATTGTATATTATTTACCCATATAGACACGGGTAACTTGTCTATTATTTACCTATTGAGACACGGGTAAATTGTCTATTATTAACAATGGAGACACAGGTAAATTGTCTATTATTTACCTATGAAGACACAGGTAAATTGGCTATTATTTACCCATGGAGACACAGGTAAATTTTCTATTATTTACCAATGAAGACAAGGGTAAATTGTCTATTATTTACCCATGGAGACACAGGTAAATTGTCTATTATTTACCAACAGAGACACGAGTAAATTATATATTATTTACCAATGGAGACACGGGTAAATTGTCTATTATTTACCCATGGAGACGAGGGTAAATTGTCTATTATTTACCCATGGAGACACAGGTAAATTGTCTATTATTTACCAACGGAGACACGGGTAAATTATATATTGTTTACCAATGGAGACACGGGTAAATTGTCTATTATTTACCAATGGAGACACAGGTAAATTGTCTATTATTTACCCATGGAGACACAGGTTAAATTGTCTATTATTTACCAACGGAGACGAGGGTAAATTGTCTATTGTTTACCAATGGAGACACGGGTAAATTGTCTATTATTTACCCAGGGAGACACGGGTAAATTTTCTATTATTTACCCATAGAGACACAGGTAAATTGTCTATTATTTACCAATGGAGACACAGGTAAATTGTCTATTATTTACCAATGGAGACACAGGTAAATTTTCTTTTATTTACCCATGCAGACACGGGTAAATTGTCTATCATTTACCCATGGAGACACAGGTAAATTGTCTATTATTTACCAATGGAGACACAGGTAAATTGTCTATTATTTACCTATGAAGACACAGGTAAATTGTATATTATTTACCCATGGAGACAGGTAAATTGTCTATTATTTACCAACAGAGACACGGGTAAATTATATATTATTTACCAATGGAGACACGGGTAAATTGTCTTTTATTTACCCATGGAGACGAGGGTAAATTGTCTATTATTTACCCATGGAGACACAGGTTAAATTGTCTATTATTTACCAACGGAGACACGGGTAAATTATATATTGTTTACCAATGGAGACACGGGTAAATTGTCTATTATTTACCCAGGGAGACACGGGAAAATTTTCTATTATTTACCCATAGAGACACAGGTAAATTGCCTATTATTTACCTATGAAGACACGGGTAAATTGTCTATTACTTACCCATGGAGACAAAGGTAAATTGTCTATTATTTACCCATGGAGACACAGGTAAATTGTCTATTATTTACCAATGGCGACACAGGTAAATTGTCTATTATTTACCAATGGAGACACAGGTAAATTGTCATTTATTTACCCAAGCAGACACGGGTAAATTGTCTATTATTTACCCATGCAGACACAGGTAAATTGTCTATTATTTACCTATGAAGACACAGGTAAATTGCCTATTATTTACCCATGGAGACACAGGTAAATTGTCTATTATTTACCCATGGAGACACAGGTAAATTGTTTATTATTTACCAATGGAGACACAGGTAAATTGTCTATTATTTACCAATGGAGACACAGGTAAATTCTCTTTTATTTACCCATGCAGACACAGGTAAATTGTCTATTATTTACCCATGCAGACACAGGTAAATTGTCTATTATTCACCAATGAAGACATGAGTAAATTGTCTATTATTTACCCATGGAGACACAGGTAAATTGTCTATTATTTACCAATGGAGACACGGGTAAATTGTCTATTATTTACCAATGGAGACACAGGTAAATTGTCTATTATTTACCCAGGGAGACTAGGGTAAATTGTCTATTATTTACCAATGGAGACACAGGTAAATTGTCTATTATTTACCAATGGAGACACAGGTAAATTGTCTATTATTTACCAATGGAGACACAGGTAAATTGTCTTTTATTGACCCATGCAGACACGGGTAAATTGTCTATTATTTACCCATGGAGACACAGGTAAATTGTCTATCATTTACACATAGAGACACAGGTAAATTGTCTATTATTTACCTATGAAGACACAGGTTAATTGTCTATTATTTACCCAGAGAGACACAGGTAAATTGTCTATTATATACCCATGGAGACACGGGTAAATTGTCTATTATTTGCCATGGAGACATGGGTAAATTATCTATTCTTTACCCATGGAGACGAGGGTAAATTGTCTCATATTTACCAATGGAGACAGAGGTAAATTGTCTATTATTTACCCAGGGAGACACGGGTAAATTGTCTATTATTTACCCATTGAGACACGGGTAAATTGTCTATTATTTACCAATGGAGACACAGGTAAATTGTCTATTATTTACCAATGGAGACACAGGTAAATTGTCCTTTATTTACCCATGCAGACACGGGTAAATTGTCTATTATTTACCCATGGAGACACAGGTAAATTCTCTATCATTTACCCATAGAGACACAGGTAAATTGTCTATTATTTACCTATGAAGACACAGGTAAATTGTCTATTACTAAGCCATGGAGACACAGGTAGATTGTCTATTATTTACCCAGAGAGACACAGGTAAATTGTCTATTACTTACCCATGGAGACGGGTAAATTGTCTATTATTTGCCATGGAGACACGGGTAAATTTTCTATTATTTACCTATGGAGACAGAGGTAAATTGCCTATTATCTACCTATGAAGACACAGGTAAATTGTCTATTATTTACCCATGGAGATACGGGTAAATTATCTATTATTTACCCATGGAGACACAGGTAAATTGTCTATTATTTACCCATGGAGACATAGGTGTAATGTGGTTGAATAGATATGATATGGTTTATTAGGTATGATATGGTTTATTAGGTATGATATGGTATAATAGGGTACGATATGGTATAATAGGTACGATATGGTATAATAGGATATGATATGGTATAATAGGTACAATATGGTATAATAGGATATGATATGGTATAATAGGGTACGATATGGTATAATAGGTACGATATGGTATAATAGGTACAATATGGTATAATAGGATATGATATGGTATAATAGGTACGATATGGTATAATAGGGTATGATATGGTATAATAGGTACGATATGGTATAATAGGTACGATATGGTATAATAGGGTACGATATGGTATAATAGGGTACGATATGGTATAATAGTGTACGATATGGTATAATAGGTACGATATGGTATAATAGGATATGATATGGTATAATAGGTACGATATGGTATAATAGGTACGATATGGTATAATAGGTACGATATGGTATAATAGGTACGATATGGTATAATAGGTACGATATGGTATAATAGGGTATGATATGGTATAATAGGTACGATATGGTATAATAGGGTACGATATGGTATAATAGGGTACGATATGGTATAATAGTGTACGATATGGTATAATAGGTACGATATGGTATAATAGTGTACGATATGGTATAATAGGTACGATATGGTATAATAGGATATGATATGGTATAATAGGTACGATATGGTATAATAGGGTATGATATGGTATAATAGGTACGATATGGTATAATAGGTACGATATGGTATAATAGGTACGATATGGTATAATAGGTACGATATGGTTTATTAGGTATGATATGGTATAATATGTACAATGTGGTATAATGGGTACGATATGGTGTAATATAGTATGACATAGTATGATATAGTATGATATGGTATAATATGGTATGATATGGTGTAATTTAGTATGATATGGTGTAATAGAGTGTAATATGGTATAATAGCATATTAACAGTGCAATATGGTATACTAGGGTATAATACAGTACGATAGGAACCAGATTCCTATAAAGGACTGGTATATGTTACGTATGTTTAACTAGAACACTGACACGTCAGAAAGGGCCCCGCTATGTGTCTGACCCTTCAGGGTAAATGTAATAAATATTGTCAGTGTTTTTCCTGCCTATATAACTGGGTGCGCCAAACGACCCCATTCTCAATGCGTTTTAGCCTGATTTTTTCCCAAAATCAACTCGAAAATTCCAAATAACATTTGTATGACGACTTTTCACAATCAATGAAAAAATTCTCAGTTTCGTTTTTAGGAATACACTGTGCACTGTAAAATTGGTTAGCATAGAAAATTCAATGTGTGTGTTTGGGTGTAATTTACAGTTTGCGCTCAAATTTTCCCAATTTGGCATATTGAAGTTTTCCCAAAATACCCAGGAAAAACACTGATTGTAATATATTGACATGAAACTATTAGATATATGTTTTTGATTAACCTTTGCTATTGTTTCATTAATGTTAGCATTAATAGGGCCACTGACAATACTGCTTATTATTATTGTATGGAAAAGCTAGCTAAAAGAATTCTACAAGCATTACACTTTTCAAATTTGTTTCAAATCTAATATCAAGGAGCACACAAACTGATATAAACTCAATGCAGTTATTCTAATAAGGTAAACTTGAGAGGGTTTTCTGAAAAACAAAACATACCAAATGTGAAGAAAAGGGGAGAAAAAAAGGACTTTTTAAAATATTTTAATAATGTCCTTTTTTGTCATTTGAGGTATAAGAAATCCAAACCAGTACTTTTTTCACCTTTTTTTGTTTTAAAACTTTTTATATTTAGACCCAATCAACTTCAAAATTTGGTCGCTTGACACCAACTTACCTTCATAATGTCATAACAAAATCTTTAATACCATTTAAAAAATGTCAATCCGACCTTAACATATAACCCATTGACTTTGAACTTTGGTCAGTTGATACCTTGTTTGATTGTGACCAACTTAAGATTTACCATTTAAAAAATGTCAATCCGACCTTAACATATGACCCATTGACTTTGAACTTTGGTCAGTTGATATCTTGTTTGATTGTGACCAACTTTGCATAAGTCATAAATTATGCTAATGGAAGACTGTAATAGTATTGTATATGTATGTGTGTATTGTGGTTTTATGTCAATATGTAAAATGTTACATCATCGAAAATCGGCTTCCCTCAATACCTGTATGTACCAATTTCGCCGCAATCAAATAATATCAAAATTTCTACCAATCAGAAGCCTCTGTTTCATTCCCATGACAACACAGGTTTTGGAAAGGTGAACCATTGTTCCCTCAAAACCCCTATATACCAATTCTCTCACCAAAATCGAACAATAACTAAATTTTGACCAATCAGAAACCTCCATTTGTTACCATGGCAACAGACGGTTTCATAAGTGGTACCATTGTGTTTGGCTTCCCTAAATACCACTATGTACCAATTTTCACCGAAATCGAACAATATCGAAATTTCAACCAATCAGAAACCTCCATTTGTTACCATGGTAACAGACGGTTTCATAAGTGGTACCATTGTGTTTGGCTTCCCTAAATACCACTATGTACCAATTTTCACCGAAATCGAACAATATCGAAATTTCAACCAATCAGAAACCTCCATTTGTTACCATGGCAACAGACGATTTTGTAAGTGGTACCATTGTGTTTGACTTCCCTAAATACCACTATGTACCAATTTTCACCGAAATCCTCCAACTCTTGTCAATAATTTGGCGCAAAAGAAAAAAACGGACAGACAGACGGACAGACAGACGGACGGACAGACGGACAACCTGATTACTATAGGGCACCGCATCTTTGATGCGGGGCCCTAATAAACAATTCTGCAATCTGCTATAACTAATGTTTCAAATTTATATAAAAGCATATCAAAAACAAGATCATTCATTGATAAGAAAATGTCAAAATTGTTTTGACTGCTAAAATCCAAAAGGGTCGATTACCTGGCATTTTGAAGCCGACCCAGGATGACCTTGACCGTTGACCTTTGAACTTGTGACCTTGAACTATGAGTTTGATCATTCTGTCAGTTAACTCTTGGTTTATTTCTTGACAACTTTGCATAATCGAATAGTGAACAGTTAAAAACAACAAAGATCCAGTATTTTCATGTTAATGTTAAAATCCAATATGGCCGCCTAACAGCCATTTTGAATCCAATTTGCATGAAATACTACACATCTGATCTAGGATGCATGAGGAATCATCAGTTCCAATTTGATACAAATCCTTCATCTCCTTCAATCATTTTTGTGCAGAAGAAAAAAAACGGACAGACGGACGGACGGAAGGACGGACGGACGGACAGACGGACAGACGGACAGACGGACAACCTGATTACTATAGGGCACCCGCATCTCTCGATGCGGGGCCCTAACTAAGTAGTGACTTTGTATGGTATGGGGCTAATTTCCATCATCAGAGTGTTTGATTCTACACCATCAGATGTTCGGTATCACTGCTTTACGGAAGTCAACTCCAGTATACATCAGTTATATAAATGAATATGCACACCACGTTATGGAAATCACATTTTATTTTGAGACCTAGTTTTACCACACGGATTTACACCAAACTTTAACTCATGATTAAAATGATTACAAAATATTGTTTGAAACAATAAAATTTGTCAATAATCTTTGAAAATATAGAATACATATGTGTTTGTATAAAGCAAAGTTGATATGTTTAAATACAAGTATATACAACGAGACAAATTTCATGATTAACAAACATTTTGACATTTGAGGTACAAAGTAAAAATATCAACAATAGTTCTACAGGCTTCCAGAGTCTAATCACTAAATCTAGGAAACAGTCTGCTTATATTCAACAACGAAAACAATATCATATCATCTAATATCGGCTGTAATGAAGTGTGTTTCACACATATGACCGTTGTGATCTTCACATTGATAAAAAACAAACTACCTGATACAGCGTAGGTTTTACAGAGAAAATCGCTGTAATCCTGAAAAGTTTCTCAAACAAACTAACTAATACAGCATTGGTTTTACAGAGAAAATTGCTGTAATCCTGACAAGGATTTCTCTTGTGTCATATCTACTATTAGCACTTTAACAAGAGGCCCCTGGGGATGTGTCACTCACATACAGTTATTTATCTTAAGTAAACTCTTAAGGTAGAGAGTCCCTGTGTTCTTTTTTGCATTTCCAATAAAGAAGAGTTCTAAATTACATTTTTTTTTAGATACTTCCCCATTTCCATTGGATAAAATACAGAGTTCTACGACTCGGACTTAATGGAGCTTTGGATAAAATACAAAGTTCACGACTACATTTTTTTTTAGATACTTCCCCATTTCCATTGGATAAAATACAGAGTTCTACGACTCGGACTTAGTGGAGCTTTGGATAAAATACTGAGTTCTACGACTCGGACTTAGTGGAGCTTTGGATAAAATACTGAGTTCTACGACTCGGACTTAGTGGAGCTTTGGATAAAATACAAAGTTCTACAACTCTGACTGAGAGAAGCTTTGGATAAAATACAAAGTTCTACGACTCTGACTTAATTAGTGGAGCTTTGGATAAAATACAAAGTTCTACGACTCTGACCAAGAGGAGCTTTGGATAAAATACAAAGTTCTACGACTCGGACTGAGAGGAGCTTTGGATAAAATACAAAGTTCTACGACTCAGACTTAGTGGAGCTATGGATAAAATACAAAGTTCTACAACTCTGACTTAGTGGAGCTTTGGATAAAATACAAAGTTCTACGACTCGGACTGAGAGAAGCTTTGGATAAAATTCAAAGTTCTACGACTGAGGGGAACTTTGGATAACAGAATCTTGTCACACTAGGAGTTACATAACATGTTAATACTTTAATATACTTTTCTGTAACATTTATGCGTACCATTTCAAAATGGTCTAACTTCTCAAAATGCCAGCAATCAAAAAATTTTCATCTGTAAGAATCATTTGACAGGACATTTGTAGACTACTTACATAGGCCTGTATACAGTAGAATATTAGTGGGCCACTCTACCTCATGTGCATAGTTAGATCCTGAGATGTTAGTAACGTTATAGATATCTAGGCCATTTCTGATAATGGGCTTCAAACTAGATGGTTACCAGGGATAGCAAATACAAAATTATCAAAATAACGATGAACATATCTGTTACATATAAGAGTTTTCAGAGAGTTCCCTAGCAGATCCATGATACAGCACCACACATAAAACTCTTTCACTTTGGTCCCAATCCTTTCATCTGGTTAGGACGAGTAGACTTTTAGAGAACAATCAGACGATGAGGACTTTCATTAGAGGTTAAACATTCATGTCCACACATTCCGTCCTAGGACACATATTATGCTATAGTTTGATATAATTAACAACGTATCTTTCTAGATCATTTTGATGGCTGGTATGACTATCTAAACTCCACGTCGTCTCTGTATTCTGTTTCAAGTTGAATTTCACTATTTTCGTTGCTAACAGTATCCTCATCCAGCAAGCCAAGTTCATCGTCGTGGTAGTCTGCGTAATTTTGGTCGTACGCCACTGGCGTGGATATGTCCCCGTTGGTACTCGATTCCACTTCGCGTTTCATCGTGGTCAAGTTTGACAGCGACACATTCATGTCTTTAAAAGCTTGCAGTAAAAATATACCCACGATTATCACTAAAAATCCACAAAGGTTTCCAATACTGTCCTGTGGCGAAATGGCCCCCCACTCCTTAAACAATATCAGGGACGCTACAATGACACAGGATGTGAAAAACACGTAATATATCGGTGTTACTACTGATGTGTTATATTGGTCTAAAGCACGGTTGAGATAATTAAGTTGGACCAGTATACAGATAATCACAACAGCGAGTAAAATCCAAGTCAACCAACTGGTAAACTGGTTGTCACCATTAAACGTCTGCTTCAGCGCCACCCCGAGTCCCTTACATCCAGCCACGGTAAACGATCCGAGCGTAGAACATATCATGATGTAGACAAACACGTTTTTGTGAGCGTAGCGTGGTGCCAGGAAAAATATTCCAAATATAGCCAGCGACACAATGAAGATACAGTAAATGATGAATCCTGCAACAAAATATTTTATAATATTAAAGGTGTCGTCAAGGTTACAATACTTTATGGGTATCTTTATAGTGTCATACCAGTTACAATACTTTATAAGTATCTTTATAGCGTCATACCAGTTACAATACTTTATAGGTATCTTTATAGTGTCATACCAGTTACAATACTTTATGGGTATCTTTATAGTGTCATACCAGTTACAATACTTTATGGGTATCTTTATAGTGTCATACCAGTTACAATACTTTATAGGTATCTTTATAGTGTCATACCAGTTACAATACTTTATAGGTATCTTTATAGTGTCATACCAGTTACAATACTTTATAAGTATCTTTATAGTGTCATACCAGTTACAATACTTTATAGGTATCTTTATAGTGTCATACCAGTTACAATACTTTATAAGTATCTTTATAGTGTCATACCAGTTACAATACTTTATAGGTATCTTTATAGTGTCATACCAGTTACAATACTTTATAGGTATCTTTATAGTGTCATACCAGTTACAATACTTTATAAGTATCTTTATAGTGTCATACCAGTTACAATACTTTATGGGTATCTTTATAGTGTCATACCAGTTACAATACTTTATGGGTATCTTTATAGTGTCATACCAGTTACAATACTTTATGGGTATCTTTAGGATGTCTTATCAATTACAATAGTTTACCCGGTCCCTGTAAATATTCCCACTAACTTTACCTGGTCCCTGTAAATATTCCCACTAACTTTACCCGGTCCATGTATATATTCCCACTAACTTTACCCGGTCCATGTAAATATTCCCACTAAATTTACCCGGTCCCTGTAAATATTCCCACTAACTTTACCCGGTCCCTGTATATATTCCGTTATCTTTACCCGGTCCCTGTATATATTCCCACTAACTTTACCCGGTCCCTGTATATATTCCCACTAACTTTACCCAGTCCCTGTATATATTCCCACTAACTTTACCCGGTCCCTGTATATATTCCCACTAACTTTACCCGGTCCCTGTAAATATTCCCACTAACTTTACCCGGTCCCTGTATATATTCCGTTATCTTTACCCGGTCCCTGTATATATTCCCACTAACTTTACCCGGTCCCTGTATATATTCCCACTAACTTTACCCGGTCCCTGTAAATATTCCCACAAACTTTACCCAGTCCCTGTAAACATTCCCACTAACTTTACCCGGTCCCTGTAAATATTTACACTTAACTTTACCCGGTCCCTGTAAATATTCCCACTAACTTTACCTGGTCCCTGTAAATATTCCCTCTAACTTTACCCGGTCCCTGTATATATTTACACTTAACTTTACCCGGTCCCTGTAAATATTCCCTCTAACTTTACCCGGTCCCTGTATATATTCACACTAAATTTACCTGGTCCCTGTATATATTCCCACTAACTTTACCTGGTCCCTGTAAATATTCCCACTAACTTTACCCGGTCCCTGTAAATATTCCCACTAACTTTACCTGGTCCCTGTATATATTCCCACTAACTTTACCCGGTCCCTGTAAATATTCCCACTAACTTTACCCGGTCCCTGTAAATATTCCCACTAACTTTACCCGGTCCTTGTCAATATTTCCACTAACTTTACCCGGTCCCTGTAAATATTCCCACTAACTTTACCCGGTCCCTGTAAATATTCCCACTGACTTTACCCGGTCCATGTAAATATTCCCACTGACTTTACCTGGTCCCTGTAAATATTCCCACTAACTTTACCCGGTCCCTGTAGATATTCCCACTAACTTTACCCGGTCCATGTAAATATTCCCACTAACTTTACCCGGTCCTTGTCAATATTTCCACTAACTTTACCCGGTCCCTGTAAATATTCCCACTAACTTTACCCGGTCCCTGTAAATATTCCCACTGACTTTACCCGGTCCATGTAAATATTCCCACTGACTTTACCCGGTCCATGTAAATATTCCCACTGACTTTACCTGGTCCCTGTAAATATTCCCACTAACTTTACCCGGTCCCTGTAGATATTCCCACTAACTTTACCCGGTCCCTGTAAATATTTCCACAAACTTTACCCAGTCCCTGTAAACATTCCCACTAACTTTACCCGGTCCCTGTAAATATTTACACTTAACTTTACCCGGTCCCTGTAAATATTCCCACTAACTTTACCTGGTCCCTGTAAATATTCCCTCTAACTTTACCCGGTCCCTGTATATATTTACACTTAACTTTACCCGGTCCCTGTAAATATTCCCTCTAACTTTACCCGGTCCCTGTATATATTCACACTAAATTTACCTGGTCCCTGTATATATTCCCACTAACTTTACCTGGTCCCTGTAAATATTCCCACTAACTTTACCCGGTCCCTGTAAATATTCCCACTAACTTTACCCGGTCCCTGTATATATTCCCACTAACTTTACCCGGTCCCTGTAAATATTCCCACTAACTTTACCCGGTCCCTGTAAATATTCCCACTAACTTTACCCGGTCCTTGTCAATATTTCCACTAACTTTACCCGGTCCCTGTAAATATTCCCACTAACTTTACCCGGTCCCTGTAAATATTCCCACTAACTTTACCCGGTCCATGTAAATATTCCCACTGACTTTACCTGGTCCCTGTAAATATTCCCACTAACTTTACCCGGTCCCTGTAGATATTCCCACTAACTTTACCCGGTCCATGTAAATATTCCCACTAACTTTACCCGGTCCTTGTCAATATTTCCACTAACTTTACCCGGTCCCTGTAAATATTCCCACTAACTTTACCCGGTCCCTGTAAATATTCCCACTGACTTTACCCGGTCCATGTAAATATTCCCACTGACTTTACCTGGTCCCTGTAAATATTCCCACTAACTTTACCCGGTCCCTGTAAATATTCCCACTGACTTTACCTGGTCCATGTAAATATTCCCACTAACTTTACCCGGTCCCTGTAAATATTCCCACTGACTTTACCTGGTCCATGTAAATATTCCCACTGACTTTACCCGGTCCCTGTAAATATTCCCACTGACTTTACCTGGTCCATGTAAATATTCCCACTGACTTTACCTGGTTCCTCAATCTTGTCCAGTAGACAGGACATGCTGTTGACCTCCTGTTCCTTTGGTGAGTGTATGACCATCACTGTTGACCCCAGCACACACAGAGCACAGCCAATTTTTCCAAGCAGGTTCAGCTTTTCGTTTAAGAACCGTGATGACAGGACAGCACTAAGAAGTAAATCATTTTCGTTACAAAACATATTCGAGATAAGATTGAGAATAAATCAAATGAGAAGAACTAATATAATCATCATTATCATGATCATTAACCCACTATCAGCCTTAAATATTCGACTTCGATTTAAGATACACATATAGAAATGGCTGAATATATACTTGTAGGATTTATAATCTTCTATTCTGTCGGCTCCCCTTCCTTAACATCCTCACCACTTTCCAGCTCAGTGGCACCAGTGGAACTGGGGAAGAAGTTTAAACTGTGTTTTGAAGATGGCTGCCATGGCGGCCATATTCGATTTCAAATTGACCCAAAAAATAACAACACCTGGTCAGGACCATCTCAGGTAAGTTAGAGCTGAATCCCACAAGTGAAACTTGAGAAGAAGTTTGAAATATGTGATGTTCAGGAAAATGCTGTTTGCGTAATCATGTTACAGAATGGCCGCCATGGCTGCCATGTCAAAGTTTTTACTTGGCTAAAAAATAACAGCACTTTGTTAGCCCTCCTTTCTTTACATCCTCACCGATTTCAAGCTCAATGGCACCAGTGGAACTGGAGAAGAAGTTTAAAGTGTGTTTTTCAAGATGTCTGCCATGGCAGCCATCTTTGATTTTCGATCAATCCGAAAAATAACAACACTTAGTCAGGACCATCTCAGGGTCATTCCAGGCAAGTTTCAGGTCGATCCCACCAGTGCACATTGAGAAGAAGTTTGAAATGTGAAAAGTTCACGCACACTTCACGACAACGGACGAAGCATGATGACTATAGGCCATTCTGACCCTTTGGGTCAGGTGACCTAACAAAAGCAACAGGAACCCCAGGTTAACTTTCTTTATAAGACACAAAAGCAACAGGAACCCCAGGTTAACAAATTCTCATGTATCCCTCAAACAACGTCAATAGCTGTACCTACCTCACTTAACAAATTCTCATGTATCCCTCAAACAAAGTCAATAGCTGTACCTACCTTACTTAACAAATTCTCATGTATCCCTCAAACAACGTCAATAGCTGTACCTACCTCACTTAACAAATTCTCATGTATCCCTCAAACAAAGTCAATAGCTGTACATACCTCACTAAGACACTGAGTGCCCCCAAAGGGGTAACAAGAGTGGCAGGGGCGAAGGCGTAGGCAGCGAAGTTTGCGAACTCTCCCGTGATCACTGTCAAACAATCAATACATCATGTAACTATACATGAACCTTCTCATATAAGGTCAGAGGTCAACATTGAGTTTTTTGGGTTTTTTTGTTAAACAGAGCTTTTTTCTTCAATCTGGCAATACTGCTGACTTTAAGGTCCAACTGAATTCACAAATGTTACTTTTAGAATTACAATGTAATTTTAATGTTTGGATGAGATATGTATAAATACTTACTGAGTATCATGCCCGACCACCAGAGCCATTCCTTCAGGTAGCCATAGCCTCCCTGTCCTGTAACGACAAACATCAAATAAATCATAGTTAACCTATATACAGGGTAATGTGTTATAACCTATATACAGGGTAATGTGTTATAACCTATATACAGGGTAATGTGTTATAACCTATATACAGGGTAATGTGTTATAACCTATATACAGGGTAATGTGTTATAACCTATATACAGGGTAATGTGTTATAACCTATATACAGGGTAATGTGTTATAACCTATATACAGGGTAATGTGTTATAACCTATATACAGAGTAATGTGTTATAACCTATATACAGGGTAATGTGTTATAACCTATATACAGGGTAATGTGTTATAACCTATATACAGGGTAATGTGTTATAACCTATATACAGGGTAATGTGTTATAACCTATATACAGGGTAATGTGTTATAACCTATATACAGGGTAATGTGTTATAACCTATACACAGGGTAATGTGTTATAACCTATATACAGGGTAATGTGTTATAACCTATATACAGGGTAATGTGTTATAACCTATATACAGGGTAATGTGTTATAACCTATATACAGGGTAATGTGTTATAACCTATATACAGGGTAATGTGTTATAACCTATATACAGGGTAATGTGTTATAACCTATATACAGGGTAATGTGTTATAACCTATATACAGGGTAATGTGTTATAACTAGTTAACCTATATACAGGGTAATGTGTTATAACCTATATACAGGGTAATGTGTTATAACTAGTTAACCTATATACAGAGTAATGTGTTATAACCTATATACAGGGTAATGTGTTATAACTAGTTAACCTATATACAGGGTAATGTGTTATAACTAGTTAACCTATATACAGGGTAATGTGTTATAACCTATATACAGGGTAATGTGTTATAACCTATATACAGAGTAATGTGTTATAACTAGTTAACCTATATACAGGGTAATGTGTTATAACCTATATACAGGGTAATGTGTTATAACCTAAACACAGGGTAATGTGTTATAACTAGTTAACCTATATACAGGGTAATGTGTTATAACCTATATACAGGGTAATGTGTTATAACCTATATACAGGGTAATGTGTTATAACTAGTTAACCTATATACAGGGTAATGTGTTATAACCTATATACATGGTAATGTGTTATAACTAGTTAACCTATATACAGGGTAATGTGTTATAACCTATATACAGGGTAATGTGTTATAACCTATATACAGGGTAATGTGTTATAACTAGTTAACCTATATACAGGGTAATGTGTTATAACCTATATACAGGGTAATGTGTTATAACCTATATACAGGGTAATGTGTTATAACCAGTTAACCTATATACAGGGTAATGTGTTATAACCAGTTAACCTATATACAGGGTAATGTGTTATAACCAGTTAACCTATATACAGGGTAATGTGTTATAACCAGTTAACCTATATACAGGGTAATGTGTTATAACCAGTTAACCTATATACAGGGTAATGTGTTATAACCTATATACAGGGTAATGTGTTATAACCAGTTAACCTATATACAGGGTAATGTGTTATAACCAGTTAAACTATATACAGGGTAATGTGTTATAACCTATATACAGGGTAATGTGTTATAACCTATATACAGGGTAATGTGTTATAACCTATATACAGGGTAATGTGTTATAACCTATATACAGGGTAATGTGTTATAACCTATATACAGTGGACCCTCGATAATCCGAACACCTTCGTTCCCAGTCCAAACCGTCCGGATTATGAGTTTTCCGGACTGCCGAATTTCGTGTACCAGGTCAAAAAAATTGTCGTGTAAGAGTTATCTCCCTTGATTATATACAATCCGGGACGTTTCATAAACACGTCTAATTGTCAGACTTTTTAACAATAAATATACTTATGTTTCTGATATGATTCTTGTTTTGTTTCGTAGAAAGTAAAAAATAAACTATGTTTTTAAAAGAACATGTAAAGTGAAAGTTGTTTTATTTATAGCGGGCATATGTGACTAACAAACAACACACATATGTGTCACGTCCCGGAGGTTCACAAACAAGTAGAAATTACAAACGTTAAATACCTTAAATAAAATACCCGGATTTTACAACTTACCGTCAGTCCATGTTTTTTTTATGATTTTTACGTACCAGAAACCCCAAGCTATCTATTTAAAAGTACGCGACACCAGCGAGAACTACCCAAGATGTCCGATAATTATTAAACCCGTATTCACTTAACAATGTGACGCTTAGTTAAGTATCAGACGACTATTGACTAATTTGTGTGTAATCAACCCAGTTCTTGTGATCACTGCTTAATACGTAAATGTGTGTTACAAAGCCGATATCCGTGTTTACCTAATACAAGTGTTAATGATGTTAATTACCGATCATAAATTTATTACATGTATATGAGATAGATTAATTATCGTATCAGGTAATGTATGTTTGTGCATAAATTCTGTAACATTTAGGTCGTAGAGAAAAAGCAATGTACCGTTATAAAAACAAAAGCTACCCATTGTAACACAGGTAAACACCCGGGGCTATGACCTGGCAGCGGTCGCTATGACTACGCACAGTGTCAAGCGATAGTCTGTACAGCTGTCGACACGGGTGACTTGCCCCGACATTTTTTTCTCCTCGTGGTGAAAAAATCGTCCGGATTATTGAGGGAAATTTACTAATGAAAAGTATGTTCCGTTCCCAAAATGGGCTTCCGGAATCGGAATCCGAATTTCCGGACTGGTGAGTACAAATAACGTTACGGAAATCCGTTCCCGTGCATTTTCGTCCGGACTGTGAGTTTTCCGGACTATCGGCGTCCGGATTATCGCGGGTCCACTGTACAGGGTAATGTGTTATAACCTATATACAGGGTAATGTGTTATAACCTATATACAGGGTAATGTGTTATAACCTATATACAGAGTAATGTGTTATAACCTATATACAGGGTAATGTGTTATAACTAGTTAACCTATATACAGGGTAATGTGTTGTAACCTATATACAGGGTAATGTGTTATAACCAGTTAACCTATATACAGGGTAATGTGTTATAACTAGTTAACCTATATACAGGGTAATGTGTTATAACTAGTTAACCTATATACAGGGTAATGTGTTATAACCTATATACAGGGTAATGTGTTATAACTAGTTAACCTATATACAGGGTAATGTGTTATAACTAGTTAACCTATATACAGGGTAATGTGTTATAACTAGTTAACCTATATACAGGGTAATGTGTTATAACCAGTTAACCTATATACAGGGTAATGTGTTATAACCTATATACAGGGTAATGTGTTATAACCAGTTAACATATATACAGGGTAATGTGTTATAACCTATATACAGAGTAATGTGTTATAACCAGTTAACCTATATACAGGGTAATGTGTTATAACCAGTTAACCTATATACAGAGTAATGTGTTATAACTAGTTAACCTATATACAGGGTAATGTGTTATAACCTATATACAGGGTAATGTGTTATAACCTATATACAGAGTAATGTGTTATAACCTATATACAGGGTAATGTGTTATAACCAGTTAACCTATATACAGGGTAATGTGTTCATGCTGTTAAAATAACCCTCTCACAAAGAATTCACACTGTTAAAATAACCCTCTCACAAAGAATTCACACAGCTAAAATAACCTTCTCGCAAAGAATTTACACAGCTAAAATAACCCTCCCACAAAGAATTCACACTGTTAAAATAACCCTCTCACAAAGAATTTACACAGCTAAAATAACCCTCTCAAAGAATTTACACAGCTAAAATAACCTTCTCACAAAGAATTTACACAGCTAAAATAACCTTCTCACAAAGAATTTACACAGCTAAAATAACCTTCTCACAAAGAATTTACACAGCTAAAATAACCTTCTCACATAGAATTCACAGTTAAAATAACCCTCTCACAAAGAATTCACAGTTAAAATAACCCTCTCACAAAGAATTTATACTGTTAAAATAACCCTCTCACAAAGAATTCACACTGTTAAAATAACCCTCTCACAAAGAATTCACACTGTTAAAATAACCCTCTCACAAAGAATTCACACTGTTAAAATATGTTTTTATTCCACCTTCATATTTAAAATATGTTTTTATTCTATCTTCATATTTCATGTATGATTCAAAATTAAGGTGTGGACGCCTGTACAATTAGCCCACAAAGTGTACATAAACCCCCATACCTGCTCTTGTGCCTTGGTTCTTGGCCAATTTCAGGAGTCCCAGTTTCTTGAAAATAAAACTGCTGCCTATGAATAAACTAGAGCTGAGAGCAAGAGATAATCCAATATAAAATTCAGTTCCTTCCATGCTCTTCTCGGAGGAGACAACAGCACAAGGGTCGCCCATTTCCTTCATTGTACTGTTGTCCTCGTAATCACTTAAATTACCAGTGACATTCGCCAGAATCGTAGTCATCACATCACTCAACTACAAAAACAGAAAATCATATGGTTTTGTGAAAAGATATTATTTTATTATACTAGAAAGTCTTCTCTCTACGAAGCAAATAATATTGGAGTTATAAGGAAAAACATAATTTCAAAGATGGCGATCATGGCAGCCATCTTGAATTTTATTTTCACTTAATAAATACAAATATCTAGTCAGGACCTTCTAACTAACCATTCAATGCGAATTTCAACACTCTCGGTTAAAAAAAGTTAACGGACGACAGACGCCACACAACAGACGCCGCACGATACCCCATAGCAAAAGCCTCAGGTGAGCTAGGTCTATGAAACCAATGTGAACGTTTACATTCAGCATACAGATGTGTCCAATCAGATATTATACAAAATACATATTGTGTGGGTCTATATATGAAACCAATGTGAACGTTTACATTCAGCATACAGATGTGTCCAATCAGATATTATACAAAATACATATTGTGTGGGTCTATATATGAAACCAATGTGAACGTTTACATTCAGCATACAGATGTGTCCAATCAGATATTATACAAAATACATATTGTGTGGGTCCATGAAACCAATGTGAACGTTTATATTCAGCATACAGATGTGTCCAAACAGACAGTGGGGGATCTAAGAAAAAAATTCCATATTTGGATACTGCATTTTTATGGTGGCTGTGATTTAATTTCTGTTGTTTAAAGGGAACAAATGGGACTAGTTTATAGACATCCCGGTTCATCGTCACATGATTGAAGAGTAAAATGCTGTTCACCTTAAATCACCAGTGTTAATGTCATTAACAACGATTCAATAAATAATTTGTTACAAAATAAACAGATTTTCTTAATGAAAGATGATGAAATACGGATAGCAATGACAAGAGACAAGATGGATGGACCATGGGGGAGTCCATCATAGATATTATTATACCTCAGACTTGTATCACAACTTCTGATTAGTGAAAACCATGTCACGTGATTAAAAACATTCGTTATGTCAACCACAACTTTCCAAATAATTCATTATTGACTTGCTGTCGCTTTCGAAACATCATGTCACCCTCTGAATATCATAATGTCACCCTCTCGTGAGCCCTCCAAAATCGTTATGTCACCCTCTCGTGAGCCCCAACTCGGAACTCTCTTCCGTAAGGTCTTCAAAAGTAGTCGAATCAGAGAAGTTCCGAGTATTCTGCTTGACAACAACAATGGCTGCCGGCGGACGCTATCGTCTGCCAACAGAGGAGGAATTGGCGAAATTATTGCAAGAAAAGGATTCTAAAAACACCAAAAGGGTCATCAATGTGGCCGTGGATTCCTTTAGACATTTCCTATCTGCAACAGGTAGGCCTAGACCAAGGATTGTGAAAACTTCGACGTCCATACATTGAAAGTTCAACTGGGAGAATTTTATGCCGGGTCCAGAAAGACGATGGGGTACCTCTTAAAAACTTTTCTTAAAAACTGTTAATAGTAATAAATAAACTTATTGATACCAAAATTAATTCACTTATGTTTTTTTCGGTATAATAAAACAATTACTGCCCTTGTTCCGAGTTGACATGAATATTTGCCCACCCTTGAGGTGTCATGTCACCCTCGGGCTACGCCCTCGGGTGACATGACACCTCTCGGGTGGTCAAATATTCATGTCAACCCGGAACAAGGGCAATAATTGTATAATGTCACATTGGAGGGGGGGGGGGGGGGGGGGGGGGGGGGGGGGGGGGGGGGGGGGGGGGGGGTCCGTCATCAGATAATGTCACATTGGAGGGGGGGCGGTCATCAGATAATGTCACATTTAAGGGGGAGTCCATCATCAGATAATGTCACATTGAAGGGCAGTCCATCATAGATAATGTCAGATTGAAGGGGCAGTCCATCATCAGATAATGTCACGTTGGAGGGGGGAGTCCATCATCAGATAATGTCAGATTGAAGGGGCAGTCCATCATCAGATAATGTCACATTGAAGGGGCAGTCCATCATCAAATAATGTCACATTGAAGGGGGAGTCCATCATCAGATAATGTCAGATTGGAGGGGGGGGTCCGTCATCAGATAATGTCACATTGGAGGGGGGGCGGTCATCAGATAATGTCACATTTAAGGGGGAGTCCATCATCAGATAATGTCACATTGAAGGGCAGTCCATCATAGATAATGTCAGATTGAAGGGGCAGTCCATCATCAGATAATGTCACGTTGGAGGGGGGAGTCCATCATCAGATAATGTCAGATTGAAGGGGCAGTCCATCATCAGATAATGTCACATTGAAGGGGCAGTCCATCATCAAATAATGTCACATTGAAGGGGGAGTCCATCATCAGATAATGTCAGATTGGAGGGGGGAGTCCATCATCAGATAATGTCACATTGAAGGGGCAGTCCATCATCAGATAATGTCACATTGAAGGGGGAGTCCATCATAGATAATGTCAGATTGAAGGGGCAGTCCATCATCATATAATGTCACATTGGAGGGGGCAGTCCATCATAGATAATGTCACATTGAAGGGGGAGTCCATCATAGATAATGTCAGATTGAAGGGGGAGTCCATCATCAGATAATGTCACATTGAAGGGGCAGTCCATCATCAGATAATGTCACATTGAAGGGGCAGTCCATCATAGATAATGTCAGATTGAAAGGGGCAGTCCATCATAGATAATGTCACATTGAAGTGTCCATCATCAGATAATGTCACATTGAAGTGTCCATCATAGATAATGTCACATTGAAGGGGCAGTCCATCATCAGATAATGTCACATTGGAGGGGGCAGTTCATCATCAGATAATGTCAGATTGAAGGGGCAGTCCATCATAGATAATGTCACATTGGAGGGGGCAGTCCATCATAGATAATGTCATATTGAAGGGGCAGTCCATCATAGATAATGTCACATTGAAGGGGCAGTCCATCATCAGATAATGTCAGATTGAAAGGGGCAGTCCATCATAGATAATGTCACATTGAAGTGTCCATCATCAGATAATGTCACATTGAAGGGGGAGTCCATCATCAGATAATGTCACATTGGAGGGGGCAGTCCATCATCAGATAATGTCACATTGAAGGGGGAGTCCATCATCAGATAATGTCAGATTGAAGGGGCAGTCCATCATAGATAATGTCACATTGGAGGGGGCAGTCCATCATAGATAATGTCAGATTGAAGGGGCAGTCCATCATCAGATAATGTCACATTGAAGGGGGAGTCCATCATCAGATAATGTCACATTGAAGGGGCAGTCCATCATCAGATAATGTCAGATTGGAGGGGGCAGTTCATCATCAGATAATGTCACATTGAAGGGGGCAGTTCATCATCAGATAATGTCACATTGAAGGGGCAGTCCATCATCAGATAATGTCACATTGAAGGGGCAGTCCATCATCAGATAATGTCACATTGGAGGGGCAGTCCATCATAGATAATGTCACATTGAAGGGGCAGTCCATCATCATATAATGTCACATTGGAGGGGGCAGTCCATCATCAGATAATGTCACATTGGAGGGGGCAGTTCATCATCAGATAATGTCACATTGAAGGGGCAGTCCATCATCATATAATGTCACATTGAAGGGGCAGTCCATCATCAGATAATGTCAGATTGGAGGGGGCAGTCCATCATCAGATAATGTCACATTGAAGGGGCAGTTCATCATCAGATAATGTCACATTGAAGGGGCAGTCCATCATAGATAATGTCACATTGGAGGGGGCAGTCCATCATAGATAATGTCAGATTGAAGGGGCAGTCCATCATCAGATAATGTCACATTGAAGGGGGAGTCCATCATAGATAATGTCACATTGAAGGGGCAGTCCATCATAGATAATGTCACATTGGAGGGGGCAGTCCATCATAGATAATGTCACATTGAAGGGGCAGTCCATCATAGATAATGTCAGATTGAATGGGCAGTCCATCATCAGATAATGTCACATTGGAGGGGGCAGTTCATCATCAGATAATGTCACATTGAAGGGGGCAGTTCATCATCAGATAATGTCACATTGAAGGGGCAGTCCATCATAGATAATGTCAGATTGGAGGGGGCAGTCCATCATAGATAATGTCACATTGGAGGGGGCAGTCCATCATAGATAATGTCAGATTGAAGGGGGAGTCCATCATCAGATAACGTCACATTGAAGGGGCAGTCCATCATCATATAATGTCACATTGGAGGGGCAGTCCATCATCAGATAATGTCAGATTGTCACAATTGATAAATGTTAATGTCAATCATCGATATCCCCTTTATGAGGTTATTTCACTAGCTAGATACCCAAGAATGTGTCAATGTTATGTAAGACGTTATTCCACTATCTGGATACCAGAGTATGTGTTAATGTTTTGACATAAGAAATTAATTTAAGTTAGTATTATATATATACCATACATATATTAATAGATATTTCAGCTGTCATGAATCCACACACACACACGTAACCTTTGACCTTACCTGTTGTATTGTAGTGTTTGAGCCGACTGGTGTACTGGTCACATTATCCTCTGTACTAAACAGATGGGTCAAGTTTTGGCCTGTATCATCAGTCATATTTAGAATTCTCCAACAAATCACCAAGAACAATAGGAAAAGCAGAACTGGATAAGGTTTTAATGTTCGGAAAATCTACAAGTACAAAACAACACTACAGCTGTCTCTCAATCAATTGTTTCAGGAAATTTCATAGCAGATATGCCCGAACAGCTGATTGAATTTCCAAGTTAATTTTCTTGTATTAAAATTTCACACTATGACACAATCAATTTTAGCAGAATTTGGAATGCATTATCATTAATTTTTTAAACGTTATATTTTGCTATTTTTCATTATTAATAATCATTGGTGTTATTATTTGTAATATAAAACATTGTTTTAACTGAACATTAACTGTTATATTTTTGTTGTAATTTCTAAATAAAAGACATATATATGCCTCCCTGCAATTACATAATTGTACGGCCTCAAAAAAGGCATTTATAAGGCATACTGCTATGAAAGTAGCGACATACAATGTACTAAACAGGATATCTATATAAATCAGAATTTAATATTAACATAGTTTACATACATTTTTATTGTTGTTTCTATTTGTTCATATTTAATCAAATTAAATCTGTATTTACAAAAGTGCTATTAAAGTGGAATTAGATGATTGTCTGCAGGTGAAAAAAGACCCAATAATATAAACTTGAATGTCTATGGGTTATAATGTACAGTGTTGGATTGTTGTGTTCATAGCTTAGCAACGGAGAAAGCACATGTATATAATCTAAGTATGTGGTATTATATACTGTACTTAAAATAGACACAGATTACTAACTGGCTTGTATAGTATACCACACCTCATTCACAAAAGTCAAAGTAGGAATTTGTGTTGAATTCCAATTTTCTTATTTTCAAAAGAATTGAATTGTACGAAACAATGCAACACTTATCAAGACAAAAAAATACAGTGTACACAAATTAAATCTTACCTTTTCAAAAAAGTGAGTTATACTTCTGGTGCGAATTTTGACTAACAGACTAACTCATTATAAACTGAAATGTTTGGTTTTGTCACAAGTATCACCATCTATTTTAAACGATATTCCAACATGGCTGTGATCGACATGTATATGTGTGTGTCTGACAATCGATACCCGATATTCAGGACATGATCATACTTGTTACGGTTCATTCAAATACACAACTATTGTAAGAGACACATGGTCTGTACCCGGCGACTATCACGCCGGTCCACCACGCCTCAGTGACCACAACACTCGTGAGTGTTAGTACTTATGGACATATATATATATAGATATTGACATTCCGATTTAAATTGATTCTATTCATTATTAAGGGATTGGTCCATTCTGCTGGTTAGTAAGATATTACACACACACACACACACACACACCACAGCTGAAATATCTATTAACATAAGCTTTAGTTCAGTAGGTAGGTCCACAGACAGGTGACCCTAAGTACATGTTTATTTTCCACTTGAAGACCTTTATATAGAAGCTAGTAAGGCGTTTGCTTACCGAGATTCTTTCCGCTGGACATGTTTAGGCGGAAGTGGATTGGTCACGGTTTGTGAGGGACAGCTCACTGTTCAACGTGTTGTAGGAATACGTGTTTCAGGGTTATATTGACATGAAGGTAAATTTTAAAGTCTTCGATCATGGACGCATTTCAACAAGTCCGTAATCGTATATCGTGCCGATTCGTGGTCCACATAAGCACCTCACATGCCTCACCGATAAGACGACAGCTCACTCGGGAGGTCACCAGTTGAGAAAATACACGAGTGGTTCCGAAAGCTGAAAAGCGTACTAGACTTGCTAATGCCCGAAAGTAAAAAAATCAATATTCGGTGTCAAAACATTTTGAATATTTATTCTAAAAGCAGCCAAGGTATTAGTGAGAGCTGGGGAAATCAGAGAGGTTCCTAGAGGTTCCTAAACAAATATCATCTGTATTGTGGTCTGTTGACATTGAAATAATGAAATTTAGTCTATCTGTTAACAGAAAACCACATACTTTGATGTCCGTGGAGACATTTATCGATATTTCTTTCTTTTTTTTCTCGTGGATTGATCATGGTCTTACCTTTACATACTAATTAATACACATCCGTGTCTCAATTGGTCACAGACAATGTCACAATGAAATGATACGATGTTCAATAAGCTTTGGGTTATATTTGAACAAACAATAATTGCGGGGGGGGGGGGGGGGGGGGCAGTAATTTAGTGGTAATGCTAATTTTTTTGGCGAGGGGTCTGGAGGAATTCGGAAAATGAAATCTTAGGCGTTTTTTAAGGCTACAAAAGAATTTCCTCATCCTCATCCTGACCCCCAAGACCCCACCCCCTCCCCCTCTCTGGATCCGCTAGTGTGAAGGGGTAAATGCGGCCCAGATCTGTGATAGATTTTACCTATGACGGGGTATATGCGGCCCAGATCTGTGATATATTTTACCTATGACGGGGGATATGTGACCCAGATCTGTGATATATTTGACCTATGACGGGGGATATGTGACCCAGATCTGTGATATGTTTAACCTATGACGGGGGATATGTGGCCCAGATCTGTGATGTATTTTACCTATGGCGGGGGACACCAGGCCCAGATCTGTGATATTTTACCTATGACGGGGTATATGTGACCCAGATCTGTGATATATTTGACCTATGACGGGGGATATGTGGCCCAGGTCTGTGATGTATTTTACCTATGACGGGGTATATGTGACCCAGATCTGTGATATGTTTTACCTATGACGGGGGATATGTGGCCCAGGTCTGTGATGTATTTTACCTATGACGGGGTATATGCGGCCCAGATCTGTGATATATTTTACCTATGACGGGGTATATGTGGCCCAGATCTGTGATATATTTTACCTATGACGGGGGATATGTGGCCCAGATCTGTGATAGATTTTACCAATGACGGGGTAAATGTGGCCCAGGTCTGTGATAGATTTTACCTATGACGGGGGATATGCGGCCCAGATCTGTGATATATTTTACCTAAGACGGGGGATATGTGGGCCAGGTATGTGATAGATTTTACCTATGACGGGGGACACCAGGCCCAGATCTGTGATATATTTTACCTATGACGGGAGATATGTGGCCCAGATCTGTGATATATTTTACCTATGATGGGGTATATGCGGCCCAGGTCTGTGATAGATTTTACCTATGACGGGGGATATGTGACCAAGATCTGTGATATATTTGACCTATGACGGGGTATATGTGGCCCAGATCTGTGATATATTTTACCTATGACGAGGGATATGTGGCCCAGATCTGTGATAGATTTTACCAATGACGGGGTAAATGTGGCCCAGGTCTGTGATATATTTTACCTAAGACGGGGGATATGTGGGCCAGGTCTGTGATAGATTTTACCTATGACGGGGGACACCAGGCCCAGATCTGTGATATATTTTACCTATGACGGGAGATATGTGGCCCAGATCTGTGATATATTTTACCTATGATGGGGTATATGCGGCCCAGGTCTGTGATAGATTTTACCTATGACGGGGGATATGTGACCCAGATCTGTGATATATTTGACCTATGACGGGGTATATGCGGCCCAGGTCTGTGATAGATTTTACCTATGACGGGGGATATGCGGCCCAGATCTGTGATATATTTTACCTATGACGGGGTATATGTGGCCCAGATCTGTGATGTATTTTACCTATGGCGGGGTATATGCGGCCCAGATCTGTGATAGATTTTACCTATGACGGGGGATATGCGGCCCAGATCTGTGATATATTTTACCTATGACGGGGTATATGTGACCCAGATCTGTGATATATTTTACCTATGACAGGGTATATGTGGCCCAGATCTGTGATAGATTTTACCTATGACGGGGGATATGCGGCCCAGATCTGTGATATATTTTACCTATGACGGGAGATATGTGGCCCAGATCTGTGATATATTTTACCTATGATGGGGTATATGCGGCCCAGGTCTGTGATAGATTTTACCTATGACGGGGGATATGTGACCCAGATCTGTGATATATTTGACCTATGACGGGGGATATGCGGCCCAGATCTGTGATGTATTTTACCTATGGCGGGGTATATGTGGCCCAGATCTGTGATATATTTTACCTATGACAGGGTATATGTGGCCCAGATCTGTGATAGATTTTACCTATGACGGGGTATATGCGGCCCAGGTCTGTGATAGATTTTACCTATGACGGGGGATATGCGGCCCAGATCTGTGATATATTTTACCTATGACGGGGTATATGTGGCCCAGATCTGTGATAGATTTTACCTATGACGGGGGATATGTGGCCCAGGTCTGTGATATATTTTACCTATGACGGGGTATATGCGGCCCAGATCTGTGATATATGTTACCTATGACGGGGATATGTGGCCCAGATCTGTGATATGTTTTACCTATGACGGGGTATATGTGGCCCAGATCTGTGATATGTTTTACCTATGACGGGGTATATGTGGCCCAGATCTGTGATATGTTTTACCTATGACGGGGTATATGTGGCCCAGGTCTGTGATATATTTTACCTAAGACAGGGGATATGCATCTTCGCTAGCCAAGGCTTCTGATTATGTTACACTACACGAACCCTTGGCGGATATAGTCGTGTTCAAAACGTCGCGCCCTGGAATCCCAGGGCATCCAATCAAATCGCGTTGTACGTTCAGGCTTGGTTTCGCAGTAAACAAAAATTGCGGCACCCAGTACAGAGCTACAATGTCGACTATGTCATGGCATTTTACCTATATACAGAGACGAACTATCTTTAGGGAAACATTCGCAGTGTTTGATCAATCTATTTAAGTCATTGATCACATATCTCATCAAAATGACCCAAGCCTCCATGTGTGTTTGTAAACATCTCAGATGAAGTAAATCGGTAACGCTCGTTTTGATTGGTCGAAAATTTCATGCGTAAAGAGTGGTAATTTTGAATCTCCGCTAGAGGGCCAGAACTGACGCCTATATCCGCCAAGGGTTCGTGTAGTGTAACGTAATCAGAAGCCTTGGCTAGCGAAGATGGGGGATATGTGGCCCAGGTCTGTGATATATTTTACCTATGACGGGGTATATGCGGCCCAGGTCTGTGATAGATTTTACCTATGACGGGGTATATGTGGCCCAGGTCTGTGATAGATTTTACCTATGACGGGGTATATGTGGCCCAGATCTGTGATATGTTTTACCTATGACGGGGTATATGTGGCCCAGGTCTGTGATAGATTTTACCTATGACGGGGATATGTGGCCCAGATCTGTGATAGATTTTACCTATGACGGGGTATATGTGGCCCAGGTCTGTGATATATTTTACCTATGACGGGGTATATGAGGTAGATTTTACTGGCGGGAGATGCGCGGCCTGTAGTAAGATAAAGTAAAGTTTTTATCGTCATTGTTGTGACTATATAGATGTTTACAAGTTTATAAACGACAAGTACAGAGGTTTATTTTAAAACTGAAAACTCAGTTTAATTGTGTTTCTTATTCAGAATCCCATTATTGAGTACTGAAACTGGCATCATCAGCTTCTCTATAATATAAATCTCTGATATTTGTTTTCTGTCTTACTCCATATTATAAATCTCTGATATTCGTATCCCATCTTCCTCCATATTTATAATCTCTGATATTCGTACCTCATCTTACTCCATATTTATAAATCTCTGATATTCGTACCCCATCTTACTCCATATTTATAAATCTGATATTCGTACCTGATCCTACTCCATATTTATAAATCTCTGATATTCGTACCTCATCTTACTCCATACGTATTAATCTCTGATATTCGTACCTCATCTTACTCCATATTCATAAATCTCTGATATTCTTACCTCATCTTACTCCATATGTATTAATCTCTGATATTCGTACCTCATCTTACTCCATATTTATAAATCTCTGATATCCGTACCTCATCTTACTCCATATTTATAAATCTTTGATAATCGTACCTCATCTTACTCCATATTTATAAATCTCTGATAATCGTACCTCATCTTACTCCATATGTATTAATCTCTGATATTCGTACCTCATCTTACTCCATATGTATTAATCTCTGATATTCGTACCTCATCTTACTCCATATTTATAAATCTCTGATAATCGTACCTCATCTTACTCCATATTTATAAATCTCTGATAATCGTACCTCATCTTACTCCATATTTATAAATCTCTGATAATCGTACCTCATCTTACTCCATATTTATAAATCTCTGATTATCGTACCTCATCTTACTCCATATTTATAAATCTCTGATAATCGTACCTCATCTTACTCCATATTTATAAATCTCTGATATTCGTACCTCATCTTACTCCATATGTATTAATCTCCGATATTCGTACCTCATCTTACTCCATATTTATAAATCTCTGATATTCGTACCCCATCTTACTCCATATTTATAAATCTCTGATAATCGTACCTCATCTTACTCCATATGTATTAATCTCCGATATTCGTACCTCATCTTACTCCATATTTATAAATCTCTGATATTCGTACCCCATCTTACTCCATATTTATAAATCTCTGATAATCGTACCTCATCTTACTCCATATTTATAAATCTCTGATAATCGTACCTCATCTTACTCCATATTTATAAATCTCTGATATTCGTACCTCATCTTACTCCATATGTATTAATCTCCGATATTCGTACCTCATCTTACTCCATATTTATAAATCTCTGATATTCGTACCCCATCTTACTCCATATTTATAAATCTCTGATAATCGTACCTCATCTTACTCCATATGTATTAATCTCTGATATTCGTACCTCATCTTACTCCATATTCATAATCTGTGATATTCGTACCCCATCTTACTTCATATGTATTAATCTCCGATAATCGTACCTCATCTTACTCCATATTTATAAATCTCTGATATTCGTACCCCATCTTACTCCATATTTATAAATCTCTGATATTCATACCTCATCTTACTCCATATGTATTAATCTCTGATATTCGTACCTCATCTTACTCCATATGTATTAATCTCTGATATTCGTACCTCATCTTACTCCATATTCATAATCTGTGATATTCGTACCCCATCTTACTCCATATTTATAAATCTCTGATATTCGTACCTCATCTTACTCCATATTTATAAATCTCTGATATTCGTACCTCATCTTACTCCATATTTATAAATCTCTGATATTCGTACCTCATCTTACTCCATATTTATAAATCTCTGATATTCGTACCTCATCTTACTCCATATTTATAAATCTCTGATATTCGTACCCCATCTTACTCCATATTCATAATCTGTGATATTCGTACCCCATCTTACTCCATATTTATAAATCTCTGATATTCGTACCCCATCTTACTCCATATTTATAAATCTCTGATATCCGTACCTCATCTTACTCCATATTTATAAATCTCTGATATTCGTACCCCATCTTACTCCATATTCATAATATTCTGAACATACAAACTCACAGATTAACATACAAACTCACAGATTAACATACAAACTCACAGATTAACATACAAACTCACAGATTAACATACAAATTCACAGCTGAACGTACAAACTCACAACTGAACGTACAAACTCACAACTGAACGTACAAATTCACAGCTGCCCATATAACTCACAACTGACTCTACAAACTCACAGCTGTACGTAAAAACTCCGATAATAACGTACAAACTCACTGTTGACCGTACAAACTCACAGCTGAACGTACAAACTCACAACTGACAGTATAGATTGATTGACACTTTATAAAAGGTATACAATGTGATCATCAACAGAGTGAAGACAACACATATTGGAAATGTCTGAAGATTACTTGTAATTTTTATTATACAGTAAAGAATTGATCAATGATACAAATCTACGTTTATTATACATGCAAATCTGGAGTGAAAAGTGTAAACAGTACAACCCGTGGTTTAAATCATATTACAACACTTGTTGTGACTAAAACTTTTTAAAACTGTTTCTGGTTTATGTATCAATAATACATGACAACAAATGTTACATTTCTTAAAAAGGATTAAAACATTGAAGTTTGTTATTAATGTGAATAGGACCATGGACTTCCCATACAGAGCTGGTACAGTCGTCCTGTCACTGTCAGATTTAACGTAGAGCACACATATTGGTAAATGTACAGTACCAATATCAGTTATGGCACAAAACAAATGCATTAAACATGGACTGAAATACCTTCCCACACAAATAAAACAAAAACATTGAGAATTCCACCAGTTGAAAAGGGGTCAAAATCATGGAATCTGAAAACTTGCTCCACATTAGATTGATGTATGACTAACCTCCTCAGAAATTGGATAATTTATAAATTCAAATGAATAAAACATTTATGCATTCATTGTTTCACAGAACCTACAAATATTTGATTTTGCTAACTTATGAAAAAAACTCCTGTGCTAAAATGAACCTTTTTCTTTTATAGAAATCGGCAAGATAATTTAATTAGATCAAATAAAAAGACTGATCATTCTTTGTACAATATTATATTTTTTCTAGTTTTTCCTGGCAACAACCTTGATGTTAAAGACAATTCAAGTAATTACAAATGTGTAAAAATGTGGAAACTTTAAAAACAGAAAATATTTGTACCTAAAAATGTTACGATAGAAGCATATAAATGTTTAACATACATATTTACATCTGGTAAAACTAAAACACTTATGGAAACTGGACATGTAATACTGTAACAAAATGTAAATAATTGTACAACATCTACTAATCTCTTAAAAATCTGGTGACAACAAGAGAGATCTCGGAGGACCCTGGTAAACATCACAGTATGACCGTCATTGGTTCTATATCCAAGAGAGATCCCCGAGGATCTGGTATAAATTACTGTATGGCCGTCATTGGTTCTATATCCTAGAGATCCCCGAGGATCTGGTATAAATTACTGTATGGCCGTCATTCGTTCTATATCCTAGAGATCCCCGCGGATCTGGTATAAATTACTGTATGGCCGTCATTGGTTCTATATCCTAGAGATCCCCGAGGATCTGGTATAAATCACTGTATGGCTGTCATTGGTTCTATATCCTAGAGAGATCCCCGAGGATCTGGTATAAATTACTGTATGGCTGTCATTGGTTCTATATCCTAGAGAGATCCCCGAGGATCTGTAAATTACTGTATGGCCGTCATTGGTTCTATATCCTAGAGAGATCTTGGAGGATCTGGTATAAATTACTGTATGGCTGTCATTGGTTCTATATCCACGAGAGATCCCCGAGGATCTGGTATAAATTACTGTATGGCCGTCATTCATTCTATATCCACGAGAGATCCCCGAGGATCTGGTATAAATTACTGTATGGCCGTCATTCGTTCTATATCCTACAGATCTCTCCGAGGATCTGGTATAAATTACTGTATGGCCGTCATTGGTTCTATATCCTAGAGAGATCCCCGAGGATCTGGTATAAATTACTGTTTGGCCGTCATTGGTTCTATATCCAAGAGAGATCCCCGAGGATCTGGTATAAATTACTGTATGGCCGTCATTGGTTCTATATCCAAGAGAGATCCCCGAGGATCTGGTATAAATTACTGTATGGCCGTCATTGGTTCTATATCCTAGAGAGATCCCCGAGGATCTGGTATAAATTACTGTATGGCCGTCATTGGTTTTATATCCTAGAGAGATCTCGGAGGATCTGGTATAAATTACTGTATGGCCGTCATTCGTTCTATATCCTAGAGAGATCCCCGAGGATCTGGTATAAATTACTGTATGGCCGTCATTCATTCTATATCCACGAGAGATCCCCGAGGATCTGGTATAAATTACTGTATGGCCGTCATTGGTTCTATATCCTAGAGATCTCTCCGAGGATCTGGTATAAATTACTGTATGGCCGTCATTGGTTCTATATCCTAGAGAGATCCCAGAGGATCTGGTATAAATTACTGTATGGCCGTCATTGGTTCTATATCCAAGAGAGATCTCCGAGGATCTGGTATAAATTACTGTATGGCCGTCATTGGTTCTATATCCAAGAGAGATCCCCGAGGATCTGGTATAAATTACTGTATGGCCGTCATTGGTTCTATATCCAAGAGAGATCCCAGAGGATCTGGTATAAATTACTGTATGGCCGTCATTGGTTCTATATCCTAGAGAGATCCCCGAGGATCTGGTATAAATTACTGTATGGCCGTCTTTTGTTCTATATCCAAGAGAGACCTCCGAGGATCTGGTATAAATTACTGTATGGCCGTCTTTTGTTCTATATCCTAGAGATCCCCGAGGATCTGGTATAAATTACTGTATGGCCGTCATTCGTTCTATATACCAAAAGAGATCCCCGAGGATCTGGTATAAATTACTGTATGGCCGTCATTGGTTCTATATCCAGGAGAGATCTCTGAGGATCCTTTCTACATCAATTTGAACTTTTCTCAACTTTCCTCTTCAATTACCTTTACTTATGGCATGTTGTATTGATAAAATATACCTATTTTCTACTGATCAGTTCCAAAACTAACATACACAACTTGGGGACCAATGAGGATATCTGGATGAAATTCCGAAATCTCTCCATAAAATAGTTCTTGACAAACTGTCAAAAACGGTTGTCTGTTGACCGTTTGGGTTTTCGTTCCCCAGACATTTTTATCAATCTCTTGAGGAATCTACAATAACAATAACTTTTGTAAATTGAGAATTATTCCAGTACTAAAAATGGCAAAACACAACTACAACTGATGGAGCACAGATGGAAGGGCATTTGAACAGCCCTCAGTGATGACTGGTTCAAATGTAATCTCTTAATGGCTTCATCCAATAACATTAATCCTACTTAATACTAACTCTGAAATATGCAATCATTGTCACTTTAATAAAGGCCCAATGGGTCTGTATTTCTCCTCTGTCACTGTCACTGTTGGTAAACACATCTTACATATTTGACCTTAAAATTAGGTCAAGGTCACGTTTATTTACTAAACTTATTTACACATGTAAATACTCATTTAAAATTAACCACCAAAGCCACAGATCCAGAATCAAGATTATTTTGTATTATATATAATATTATGTTGATGTATATAATATTATGTTGATGTATGTATTATTTATAATATTATGGTGATGTATGTATTACATATAATATTATGTTGATGTATGTATTATATATAATATAATGTTGATGTATGTATGTATTATATATAATATTATGTTGATGTATGTATTACATACAATATTATGTTGATGTATGTATTACATATAATATTATGTTGATGTATGTATTACATATAATATTATGGTGATGTATGTATTATATATAATATTATGGTGATGTATGTATTATATATAATATTATGTTGATGTATGTATTATATATAATATTATGGTGATGTATGAATTATATATAATATTATGTTGATGTATGTATTATATACAATATGATGTTGATGTATGTATGTATTACATATAATATTATGTTGATGTATGTATTATATATATTATGTTGATGTAGATAATATTATGTTGATGTATATAATATTATGTTGATGTATATAATATTATGTTCATATATGTATGTATTACATGTATATAATATTAGGTTGATGTATATAATATTATGTTGATGTATGTATGTATTACATATATAAAATATTATGTTGATGTATATAATATGCTGATGTATATAATATTATGTTGATATATGTGCTTTCATTTTAGTTGAAGGGCTCTCGGCAATAAAGAGCTTGAAATTTAACTCTATTTTCCTCTATTCTTAGGATTTTCAAAATCTGTGTTCAATTGAGATATGAGAGCAGCAACATTTCTGCTCTTAAAGGACAACTTGCTAGATAGATTTTGAGGTCAACCAGAAAGACAGGCATCGAGGCCGACTTGATGGACAGGCGTCCAGGCCCACCAGATGGACAGGCGTCCAGGCCCACCAGATGGACAGGCATCCAGGCCCACCAGATGGACAGGCGTCCAGTCTGACCAGATTGACAGGTGTCCAGGCCCACCAGATGGACAGGCGTCCAGGCCCACCAGATGGATAGGCTTCGAGGCCCACCAGATGGACAGGTGCCCAGGCCCACCAGATGGACAGGTGTCCAGGCCCACCAGATGGACAGGTGTAGAGGCCCACCAGATGGACAGGCATCCAGTCTGACCAGATGGACAGGTGTCCAGTCTGATGACCAGATGGACAGGCGTCCAGGCCAACCAGATGGACAGGCGTCCAGGCCAACCAGATGGACAGGCGTCCAGGCCCACCAGATGGATAGGCGTCCAGGCCCACCAGATGGACAGGTGTCCAGGCCAACCAGATGGACAGGTGTCCAGGCCCACCAGATGGACAGGTGTAGAGGCCCACCAGATGGACAGGCGTCCAGTCTGACCAGATGGACAGGTGTAGAGGCCCACAAGATGGACAGGTGTCCAGCTGGCCAACCAGATGGACAGGTGTCCAGGCCCACCAGATGGACAGGTGTCCAGGCCCACAAGATGGACAGGTGTCCAGGCCCACCAGATGGACAGGTGTAATAAGATCATGTTTACTTCAGTTGACAACTTTTAGGCAACAATTCAAAACAGCTATAAATAGTAAGATCAATACAAACATTCCAATTAGATCTAGTTATTATATAGGTCCAAGATCTAGTTATTATGTAGGTCAAAAATCTAGTTATTATATTGGTCCAAGATCTAGTTATTATGTAGGTCCAAGATCTAGTTATTATGTAGGTCAAAGATCTAGTTATTATGTAGGTCAAAGATCTAGTTATTATGTAGGTCAAAGTTCTAGTTATTATGTAGGTACATCTAAATATAACTCAAGATTATATAGCAATGGTGCTCTATAAACAAACACAAGACCACATATACATGTTACTTGTTCAGGTATATATATATATGGAATATAAAAATCACATTGGTTATATAATGTCCAGGACATGTCCTCACAAAACCATTACAGAAGGAGGTTCATGAACTCGGATGTTTGCCTTATCTAACAATGCTTTCTTATGGAAAATTTTAATTCTACGTTAAGGAATGTTTATAAAACCTGGACGAGAACTCCTGACTTTTCCCGAGATGATCATCAGATGTTGTGATTATTAAATACTTAGCATCAATCCAGGATAATGTTGGAAAGCCTTGAGATTCTGCTGTTGCTGTTTGAGTCATATACAACAGTTGAATGTCCTGGGTTTCTGATGATCAAGGAGGGGATTTGTCCAGAGGTAACAGTGATAGTTGTTAGAGTATGGCAGGATATGGCAGAGTATGGCAGTGTATGTCAGAGTATGGCAGAGTATGGCAACTCTGCCAGAGTATGGCAAAGTATGGCAGAGTATGTTATAGTAGGTTATAGTATGGCAGAGTATGTTTGCGTATGTTAGAGTATGTTAGAGTATGTTAGAGTATGTTAGAGTATGGCAGAGTATGTTAGAGTATGGTAGAGTATGTTAGAGTATGGCAGAGTATGTTAGAGAATGGTAGAGTATGTTAGAGTATGTTAGAGTATGGCAGAGTATGTTAGAGTATGTTAGAGTATGGCAGAGTATGTTAGAGTATGTTAGAGTATGGCAGAGTATGGTAGAGTATGTTATAGTATGGCAGAGTATGTCAGAGTATGTTATAGTATGGCAGAGTATGTTATAGTATGGTAGAGTATGTTAGAGTATGGCAGAGTATGTTAGAGTATGGCAGAGTATAGCAGAGTATAGCAGAGTGTGTTAGAGTATAGCAGGGTATAGCATAGTGTGTTAGAGTATGGCAGAGTATGGTAGA